>NC_135234.1:707930384-708231217 GCF_051348905.1 Ranitomeya variabilis | reverse complement strand
ACTTGGTGGACATGTCCAATAGTTGAAATTAGTGTGTTCACAATTTAGGGATAGTCTTATTTATTGTACTTACTTATGTAGCACCATTCATTTCCACAGCTCTTTACAGGCATAATCATTATTCCCATTGTTGCTCACAGTCCAAATTCCCTATCAGCATGTTTTTTGCATGTGGGAGGAAACCAAAGAACCTTGGGAGAACATGCAAACTCCTTGCGGAAGTTGCCCCAGAACCACAGTACTGCAATTCTGCAATGCTAATCATTAAGACATTTTGCAGACTTTATAAAGTCAGTCGCCCTCTCTCCTATATTTTTGCTGCATTGTAATAAAACATCAAAAAATTTTTTATCAATAATGAAACAACAATTTTCAAATTAACAAATAAAAAATCCCCCATTTCCCTTCTTGCTCCTTTGCTTTAGTTAGCGTTTTTCAGAGAAAAGTCTGTTCAGCATCTAGTGCATTTTGCAGACCACAGTTTAATGTGCTGGAACAAGATTTTAACAGTACAATTTGAGAAATCCTATACAGAAATATATATTACAATCATGCCAATAATGAAAATGAAGAACCATCTACCAACTATATCCCAGTTCCCAAATAGACCAACAAAGAGAGAGCCTGAAGGAGTCACTTAAATAAGTATTGCCAGGGCTTACCCTGAGTGTTCAGCCACCTTGCCCAGAGCTCCTCAAATTTTTACAATGGCCCACTTTTTTGGAAAACATATTATTCTAGTCCTAATGTAGCATTAGCACTTCATTCAAATAAATTTCGGATGTAGAGATGTTATTCTCAATTGTTGCAATTCTGAAATTTGTTTCAGGCAAATTCGCTGAAATTGGTCTGCAGATCCGTTGAATTTGCTTCAAAAAGATGTGTACTATGCCTAAAGTCCTGTTTCATTCATCTCCCCACCCTTTCCTCCGCTCACTTGAGATTGGTCTTTGATATGGATCTTTCAAGGCTGACTAGGCTTTACTTTATCGCATGGTGCACAGCACACGTCATTGCAATTCACTCAACTCTGCTTGGATACCCTCAGCCTCAGAATTCCTAGCCAATGGCTTTCTAGCACAGTCAGGTCAGATGTATAACCCAGCAGGCAGATTACCAGTTGGGGTTCAACCTCCAAATGTTAAAATGGTTATCCGGGAGTTTTACATTAATGGTTTATTCTTAGGATAGGTCATCAGCATCAGTTTGGTGGGAGTGTGACACCCAGCACCCTCATCGATCAGCTGTTCCCAGTGCCGACAGCATTCAAGTGTGCTCAGTTGCAGAACTGCACAACACAACTTCGTCAACTATATAGTGACTGTGAACGAGTACTGCACATCCCTATTCAAATCAATATTGGGGCCCCCGGAAGAAGCAAGGTGAAATGCACATCGGGGTGGAGGCACACTATGCCTGGGATCCCTTTTGCTGTGACTTCATTACATAAGGTAACTTTGCCTATTTATATTTGCAAAGGCTGCTATAGGGTAGTATAACTAGTCCACCCCTCAGTGCTGAGCTGTCTGTTCAGTGATTGACAGCGCAGTTGTCCAGTCTGGTGCAAGGGTATGCTGAGCTGTCTGTGCAGTGATTGACACCTCAGTTATCCAGTCTGGTGCAGGGACATGCTCAGCTGTCTGTGCAGCGATTGACAGCTCAATTATTCAGTCTGGTGCAGGGGCATGTTGAGTTGTGTTTTGATTGACAGCCGGTCGTCCAATCTGAGACTGAGAGGTGCTGAGCTCTTGTCTGCTGCTCCAAGTTCTCCTGATTACTCAGCTATTTAACTGAGCTGGCAGTCCCAGATAGCAGTCAGCCGTAGCTTCAGCTAAATGTTGTTGGTTTACTCTGTGCCTTGAATTTTGCTTGTATGACTGCCTGACGTTGGACCTCATTCTGACCATCCATCAGTTTAACCTCTTTGCTCTGATCTGCTATTCTCCTGGTATTTTGACCTCTGACCATTACCTGACTACGGCTTTGTCTCTTCAATCTGTTTATGACGTACCTTACTGGCTATTGACCTCAGACTCCTCAACTATCCAGAGTCACAACTCTTCCGTGAGAAATGACTCAGCGTCACAAGTAGTTGACAGGTTTTTCATATGATGTAGAATAGTGATTTGTTCACTTGGTGCATTTGTACTCTCTTATCTGTTTATCACTCTTGGCCATGTTTTCCTACTTATACTCCTTGTTTATCCTATCCAGGCTTGTTTTGTCTCCCTTTCAGTGAGGCACCTTTTGTCATATATTTATACTGTATATTTTTTGAAGTTTTTTATAATAAACTTATACCTTTTAATATCTATTATAGCATATGTAAAGCATCCCTGCATGCTGCTTCCCCCTCTCCCCGCTACACTTTTGATGTGTCCCCAGTCATTAGCTAGGATGCACCAAGTATTTAAGGCACCTTCCCTTATAGGCAGGTGCCTGAGCAACATTAAAGTTTAGTAAGTTTTAAAGCTGCTAAGTCAGTTGTCAGGGCTTTTTTCGTGAAGCCTGTCCTGTTTGTACCTGAAACCTATCCCTTAGGCCTGTCCTGTTTGAATCACTATCTATAGCCTGAGTCCATCCTGTCTGAATCTGCCATTCAGTCCTGCCTGGACCCCAAGTCTGTCTGACGGTCCTGAATCTGCTCCATCTGAACCAGCTCAAATCCAATCTGGCCTTGATCTTGTTCTTGCCCTACCAGCTACTCAGAGTCCATACCTTCGTCCCTGTCCCTTTGGGGTCAACTACTGCGGTTTTGGGGTCTGTCTTGGAGTGATACCAAATGATCACCTGCAACTCAAGTCTAACCACACCATCAGGGTGAATAACCAGGTGGTCACTTATTACGCCAATACAAGCTCTCCCCGTTCCATAGAGCAGTGGGACCACACCACCAGCGTGACAGCATCGTTTTCTTCTTTTCTTGGGAAGATGCATATGTCCCTGGTGAGTGGTTAGTTATCTATATTGAAGTCCCATGCACTTTTGTGAACTGTCAATGTAAAACTATCAATGTAAAACTCCAGGACAACCCTTTCAATATTAAGACTTTTCATCCAATTTATTGCTTTAGCTACTAGAATTCACAAAGCAGGAAGATGGAGGTCCCCTTTTCCCTATGCTCCCTCTTGTAACAGTCAAATGGCAAACTGTGGTCACTGATCATCCTATGCCCCACCAGACTCTGGCACTTTTAGACAAACACCGAATGAGATTTAGTGCTCATCTTATTGCTCCATGGTTCTACCCTGTGTACAACATAGGATGATATTGGTACAGCACATTGCTTTTTAAAGTGATCTCTTAATTTTGTACCCTGGATTTTTCCAATTCTACCTCTCCCTGTTATATTACTACCCTTCCACATTTCTTGTTCTATATTTTATACTACCCAATGGAAAAAACCTCTCCTGTTTCTTTTCTCTTTATTCATTTGTAGAACAAATTAGTGATATAATAAAATCTTATGAAATCAGTAGGCATACATTTACAATAACTGGATATGGAGTCTCCAGGGTGCGTTAGGTGCACTTTGTCGTCGCTGCTTTCCTTGTGAGTGAACCTTCCACATAAATTCAGCAAAATCTTCTTCCCTGACTGAAGCAATCAGCTTTCACTTAGGCCTCCAGAGAGCAGTGTCGTGTGGTCGGTGGGAACATTTATTAAGAGCACAGTTAGAGTTTAGCCATTAAAAGGTATCAACCACTGAGGACTCTCAAAAAGAAAATCACAGTCATTGCCATATGAAATTATATTCTCAGAAGAATGCTCATAGGACTGAAGGGACCTGTTTAAGATGTGGGAAAAAAGATAACAATAACTTATTGCATGCTTTGCCTATTCAATGTATAATTAGTAGTCTGTTCAGTAAATCCCTTGGCTAATGCATGGGCTGGAAGTCATTTACTTTAATTTTGATTGTAATAAACGTAGAAAAGGAAGGAAAAGGACTGTAAGGTCATTTTATTACAAACTAAAATGGACTGTCTGGTGGAATCCACAGTATAGGCGATAACTTATTTATTGGTGGGGGCTCTGATCACTGGGATCCGCAGCGATCATCAAAATGGGGCACGTTTATCACTGATAGAAAAAAGCAACAGGGCACATGCTCAGCTACTTATTCATTCATTCCCTTGGTACTGCTCTTGGCTTTTTTCTAGCAGTGCCATAGAGAATGAATAGAGCGGCGTTCAACCTGCTGCTCCATTTTGTAACTTCGATATAAGGGATATGTCATGGTTAAAACTTTCCCGTTCTGCTGATAGGTGTGGCTTCCAGTGATTGGACTCCCACTACATCAGTAAGTTAATACCTATCCTGCGATTGGTGAGAACTAGTGATAAGCGAGTGTACTCGTTGCTCAGGTTTTCCCAAGCATGCTCGGGTGGTCTCCGAGTATTTGTGACTGCTCAGAGATTTAATTTCTGTTTCTGTAACTGCATGATTTACAGCTGCTAGCCAGCCTGAGTACATGTGGGGGTTGCTGGTTGCTAGGGAATCCCCACATGTATTCAAGCTGTCAAGCAGCCACAAATCATGCAGCTGTGGCAAGGAAAACTAAATCTCTGAGCAGTAAGAAATACTCGGAGACCACCCGAGCGTGCTCGGGCAAACTCTAGCAATGAGTATACTCGCTAATCACTAGTGATAACTGGTTTTCATCGAGCAAACCTGTTAACTTAAAGGGGTCGTCCACTACTTTCAATTAACCCCCCCAATGTATCCCCCCCCCGGGGCCCCTAATGAATTTTGTAAAAACTTTATGTTGCCGTTTTAACCTGTGAGCGGTGCTATGCCAGTGGCTGAGTCCGTGTCACGTGACCCCCAGGCTGCAGCCACCGCTAATTTCCTCCGACGTCACATAAATTTCCAGACTCTGGAAATTGACATGACGTCATCAGCAGGTGTAACCCAGCCTCCACAGACCGGTCACTCATCAAGAGTGACTGGGCTGTTGGCGGTGCTGGGGTCAGCGTGCAGGGCTGTGCTGGGATCTGCGGGTGGGGCGGTCTGCTGGCTGTGCTGGGATGTGCGGCCGGTGCTGCGATCTGCGTGCGTGGGGGGTCTGTGCGGTGGGTCTGCTGGCGGTGCTGGGATCTGCTGGCGGTGCTGGGGTGTGCGGGCGGGGGGTCTGCATGGCTGTGCGGTGGATCTGCTTTGGGCGGGGGGTCATTGATGTGTCCACAGACAGCGGTCACTCATCAAGAGTGACTGGGCTGTGGGCGGTGCTGGGGTCAGCGTGCGGGGCTGTGCTGGGATCTGCGGGTGGGGTGGTCTGCTGGCTGTGCTGGGATGTGCGGCCGGTGCTGTGATCTGCGTGCGCGGGGGGTCTGCGCGGTGGGTCTGCTGGCGGTGCTGGGATCTGATATCGGTGCTGGGGTGTGCGGGCGGGGGGTCTGCGTGGCTGTGCGGTGGATCTGCTTTGGGCGGGGGGGGTCATTGGTGTGTGTCTCTGTGTGCAGGCATCGTCCGATGGGATTACAAGTCCCTTCGGGCTATGCCTGCAACAGTGATTGACACATTAGCCAATGATGGGACAGTAGTAGTCCCATCATCCGGCTAATGTGTTGAATGTAAAAAAAACACACATATACAGTACATACATACAACATACATTACACACATACAGTACATACAACATACATACAACATACATTACACACATACAGTGCACACAACATACATATAGACATACAACACACATACAACATGCACCATGTGACATGCAGCATGCACCATGTAACATGCAACGTACAGCATGCGACATGCCCCATGCGACATACAACATGCACCATGCGACATGCAACATGCGACATACAACATGTGACATACAACATGCGCCATGTAACATGCACCATGCAACATGTACCATGCGACATACAACATGCAGCATGCAACATGCGACATACAACATGCACCATGCACCATACAGCATACCACATACAGTACGTACATACAGTACATACATACAACATACATATAGACACACAATACATAAAACATAAAGTACATACTCACCATCACCTTGTCACCTTGATCCCCGAAGCCATTGTCAACTGTAAAAAATATTAAAATAATAAACAAACAATATACTCCCTGATCCGCCGATATCCAATTAAAACGAGTGTCCCACGACGATCTCCCGTGGAGAGCAGCAGTATCAGCTGATGCGACCGCTCTCCAGGGGCTCCAGGAATACAATGACGGAAGGTATCCTTCCGCACTGTATTCCTCCACCCCTGTGAGAAATAGTCCCTAGTCTCACTTGTGGCACTTCTGTGTGGGAAAATTCTCACACAGCTTTGCCATACCCTGAACTAAGGTAACCTCTTCAGTGATGCACTGCAGGAGCCATTGTCTCCTGTCAGTGTGTCACTGAAGGTCTATAGAGCAGTGACATCACCCGATGTCACTGTTCTATAGGGGAGATTGTCGTGGGACACTCGTTATTAATTGGACTGCGTCAGATTGGGAGTATACGGGTTATTATTTTAATTTTTTTGCAGGCGATCGAGTATGGTAAGTATGGTTAAATTAAGAATATTAAAATACTTTTTTCTCGCTGTGTCTTTAATTTTTTCTTTAACCCTTTCACTACTGTAGGATTAATACACTGTGTTCCAAATTATTATGCACAAAGAGTTTAGGAGTGATAAGGTTAGAATTTTTTTGTTTGTCATTTACACTCATTGATGGTGATGTGTGTCAGGGCTCTTTATATCACTGAAAGCAATTGCAGATACCTGTGCAAATTAGTTTGGCAGGTGTGTCCAAATAAAGGCAAGACTACTTAAGAAGGCTGTTCCACATTATTAAGCGGCCTACATTTTTTGCCAAAATGGGAAAGAAAAAGGATGTGTCGGCTGCTGAGAAGCAACAAATTGTGGAGTATTTAGGTCAAGGCATGACTACAATCAACATTGCCAAGACACTTCATCGTGATCATCGCACAATCAAGAAGTATGTAGCTGATTCCCAGGACACACGTGGGCGTGCTGATAAGGAAAAATTGAGGACTCTTTCCAACAGGCAATTGCGTAAGGTTAAAAGAGCAGCTGCAAAAATGCCTGGTCATAGCAGCAGACAAGTTTTTGAAGCTGCTGGTGCCTCCAACGTCCCCAGAACAACAAGGTGCAGGGTCTTTCAGAGGTTTGCAGCTATGCGTATGCCATCCTGTCGACCACCTCTATCCACTGCACACAAGCAGAAACGGCTCCAGTGGCCCAAACGATACTTGAAGACTGACTTCCAAACTGTATTGTTCACCGATGAGTGCCGTGCAACGCTCGATGGTCCACATGGATGGAGTGGAGGATGGCTGGTTGATGGGCACCCCATGAAAACACGGCTAAGGCGCCAACAAGGAGGAGGTGGAGTAATGTTTTGGGCTGGAATCATGGTGAGAGAGATTATCGGCCCCTTTATGATCCCTGAAGGGGTAAAGATGAACTCCATAATCTATGTGGAGTTTCTAAAACAACACTTCCTGCCATGGTTCAAGAGGAAGAACCGTGCTTTCCGCAGCAAGATCATTTTCATGCATGATAATGCACCGTCTCATGCTGCAAAAAACACATCTGCATCTCTGGCTGCTATGGGCATAAAAGAGGACAAACTTATGGTGTGGCCACCATCTGACCTCAACCCCATTGAGAACCTCTGGAGCATCATCAAAAGGAGTGTCTATGATGGCGGGAGGCAGGTCACATCTAAGCAACAGCTCTGGGAGGGTATTCTGTCCCCATGCAAAACAATTGAAGCAGAAACCATCCAAAAACTGACAAATTCAATGGACGAGAGCGTTCAGAAGCTTCTTTCGAACAAGGGGTCCTATGTGCAAATGTAACATCACCTAGAATAAAGTTTTCACTTTAAAACTGTTTGATTTCATTTTATAATAAGCTGATAATGCTTATAACTTCACAATTGACCATTTTTTTGTTCAAAATTTAAAAAAAAGGTTGAAAACTCTGCTATGCATAATAATTTGGAACATGCATTTTGAGTGTTTATTTTTTTTTTTTTAAAAGATACTGTTTTCATAGGCAGTTTGTTCCAAAACATTGCAATTATACTAGAATAGTAGATGACTGGAAAATGACAATGACTGCAATTCAGATAGGTAATTTAGAGAAAATATGAGGAAATATTATTTGCATAATAATTTGGAACACAGTGTAATGGATAGGTGTCTTATTGACGCCTCTCTATTATTAACCGGGCTTAATGTCACCTTACATTAGCAAGGTGACATTAACCCCTTATTACCCCATATCCCACCACTACAGGGGAGTGGGAAGAGAGAGGCTAAGTGCCGGAATTGGTTCATCTTACAGATGCGCCATTTCTGGGGCGGCTGGGGGCTGCTATTTGTAGCCGGAGCCACGTCGTTTGTGGGGGGTCCCCCTATTTTAATAGCCAATAAAGGCTACGCAGACAGCTGCGGGCTGATATTCATAGCCTCGGAGGGGCCATGGGTATTACCTTCCCGGGCTACAAATATTGGCCGTCGGCTTTCCCCCTCTGGTGCAGAAAATTGCACGGGAGCCCACGCCAATTTTTATTAAACTGAAACGGAATAGTACGTCAGCTGGCAGTATCCCCCGCTTTGAAGTGGGCTCCGGCGGTGAGCCCGCTTCAAAGCCGCAACTTGTCAGCTGTTTTTGATAAAAAAAAAATGTACATGATCGCTAAACGGCATGGCAAGAAAAAAAAATCAAAAGCCAAAATTATGTTTTTTTGGTCGCCGCGACATTGCATTAAAATGCAATAACGGGCGATCAAAAGATAGTATCTGCGCAAAAGTGGTATAATTAAAAACGTCAGCTCGGCACTCAAAAAATTGGCCCTCACCCAACCCGATATCTCAGAAAATATAGACGCTACGGGTATCGGAAAATGGCGCAATTATTATTATTTTTTTTTTTTTTTAGCAAAGTTTGGAATTTTTTTTCACCAGTTAGATAAAAAATAACCTAGACATGTTTGGTGTCTATGAACTCGTAATGACCTGGAGAATCATAATGGCAGGTCAGTTTTAGGCTGTCTTGCACACGTTGCAGATTTGGGTGCACAATTTTCTGCACAAAATCTGCATCTCCTGGCAGAAAACGCAGCTGCGTTTTTGATGCGTTTTTGCACATTTTTAGCATGATTTTTGATGCATTTTTTGGTGCGGTTTTTGCGTGGTTTTGATGCGTTTTTTGGTCCGGTTTTTGCGCGGTTTTAATGCAGTTTTTGGTGCGTATTTTTGTGCAGTTTTGATGCATTTTTGATGCAGATATTGGTGTGTTTATTGCTCGGTTTTGATGCGTTTTTGATGCAGTTTTTGTGTGGTTTTGATGCAGTTTTTGCGCGGTTTTGATGCGGTTTTTGTGCATTTTTTTATGCCTTTTTGGATGCGTTTTTGAAAGCTAAATACAGTAAAGATGTATTATTGAACAATAAAAAAGATTTGTGATGTCATTATTGTCCAACCTCCTCTTTTACATTTGTCCAACCCACACTCCATTACACACACAGATAGCTAGACAGATGAGATGGATAGACAGATCTACATATAGATAGATCTATAGATGCATACATCTGTCTATTCATATATCTATCTATAGATATATCTATGGATAGATATATCTATTGAAAGATGTATGGCTAGTTTAGAGTGCGTGTCCACTGTCCTGATTATATCCGGATTAGCTGCAGATTGGATGCTGAGTACTTGTAGTCCCGTCGGATGATGCCTGCACACCCCCCCAAAGACCCCCCGCACAGACCCGCACACACCCGAACAGTCCCCCACAAACCCGAACAGTCTCGCACACACCCGCACAGTCTCGCACACACCTGCAGTCTCGCACACACCCGCACAAATCCGAACAGCCCTCAGACCCCGCCCGCACACACATACACGCACACAGTCACCGCCCACACACTTCCCTCCTCCCGAACTGCAGCGTTTCTCGGACCCACATCCGCAGCAAAACTGCAGATCTTTTTTACATCTGCAGTTTTGCTGCAGATGTGCCCGACTCTATGCAAGTCTATGGTTGCAGAAACGCTGCAGTTCCGCACAAAAGAAGTGACATGCTGCAGAAAAAAAAAAGCGTTTCGCTGTGGCTTTTTCCGCAGCATGTGCACAACAAGTCAGCGGCTCCCATAGACTTACATTGGTTGTGCACTACACTGCGGATTTGATGCAATTCCGAGCAGCAAAAACGCTGCGGATCTGTAATCAAATCCGCAACTTGGGCACACAGCCTTAGCATTTAGTGAACCTAGCAAAAAAGCCAAGCAAAAAACAAGTGTGGGATTTGCACTTTTTTTGCAATTTCATCGCAGCTTGAATTTTTTTCACATTTTCTGTTACACGACATGGTAAAACCAATGGTGTCGTTCAAAAGTAGAACTTGTCCCGCAAAAGATAAGCCCTCACATATTGACGTAAAAATTATGGCTCTGGGAAGAAGGGGAGCGATAAACGAAAACGAAAAAATGAAAAAAGCTCCAGGGGTGAAGAGGTTTAGAAACATGGATATGGACATATCTATGGAAATAGACATAGATATATAGATATATCTCTGTATCTATCTATCTATCTATCTATCTATCTATCTATCATCTGTGTGTAATGGAGTGTGGGTTGGACAAATGTAAAAGAGGAGGTTTGACAGAAATGACATCACAAATCTTTTTGAAGATAATGGAGGGAGAGGAGGGAGGGGTTTGGGTGTGTTTTGGAGTGGGTGTGCTATGTTCGGACTTAGAGGCCAGTGCAATGCATCATGGAACTTGTAGTATTAGAGCACAATAAGTCAGGAAAAAGGAAGTTGTCGATTAACCCCATGAGAGCTGGAGCCAGCACTGAAGATGTGCTGCTACAGCATGATAAAAGGTACCGTATATACTCGAGTATAAGCCGACCCAAGTATAAGCCAACCCCCCTAATTTTGCCACAAAAAACTGGGAAAACTTAATGACTCGAGTATAAGCCTAGGGTGGGAAATGCAGCAGCTACCGGTAAATGTCAAAAGTAAAAATAGATACCAATAAAAGTAAAATCAATTGAGACATCAGTAGGTTGTGTTTTTGAATATCCATATTGAATCAGGAGCCCCATATAATGCTCCATAAAGTTTATGATGGCCCCATAAGATGCTCCATATTAAAATATGCCCCATATAATCATGCATAAAGGTTAATAATGGCCCCATAAGATGCTCCATAGAAACATTTGCCCAATATAATGCTGCACAAATGTTGATTATGGCCCCATAAGATGCTCCATAAAGATATTTGCCCCATATAGTGCTGCACAAACCTTGATTATGGCCCCATAAGATGCTCCATACAGACACCTGCCCCATATAATGCTCCACAAACATTAATTATGGCCCCATAAGATGCTCCATAAAGATATTTGCCCCATATGCTGCACAAACGTTATGGCCCCATAAGATACTCCATATAGACACTTGCCCCATATAGTGCTGCACAAACGTTATGGCCCCATAAGATGCTCCATACAGACACTTGCCCCATATAGTGCTGCACATACGTTATGGCCCCATAAGATGCTCCATATAGACACTTGCCCCATTTGCTGTTGCTGCAATTAAAAAAAAAATCACATACTCACCTCTCCGTCGCTCAGGCCCCGGCACTTTCAATATTTACCTGACTTCGTTCCGGCGCCGCTCAATCTTCAGCGTCTTCTGCACTGACATTCAGGCAGAGGGCGCGCACTAACCATGTCACCACGCCCTCTGACCTGAGCGTCACTGCAGAAGACACTGAAGATGGAGCGGCACCGGAACGAGGAGCAGGTGAATATCGCGCAGTTCTCCCCCTCCCCATTATACTCACCTGCT
This sequence comes from Ranitomeya variabilis, assembly GCF_051348905.1. Lineage (NCBI taxonomy): Eukaryota > Metazoa > Chordata > Amphibia > Anura > Dendrobatidae > Ranitomeya > Ranitomeya variabilis. Next base: position 708,219,347 of record NC_135234.1, on the reverse strand, counting down.
CCTGGCGCGGTGCAGTCCCTGTTTCCCCGGCACCGCAGCTTCTTCCTGTATTGAGCTGTCACCGTTGCCACTCATTACAGTGATAAATATGCGGCTCCACCCTATGGGAGGTGGAGCCGCATATTCATTACTGTAATGAGCAGTACCATGTGACCGCTCAGTACAGGAAGAAGCTGGGGAGCCAGGGACCTGCAGGTACCTCGCCAGGAGCAGGTGAGTATAATTAGACAGCCCCCGCTCCCCCTCCCCTGCCGACCCCTGGGTATGACTCGAGTATAAGCCGAGAGGGGGACTTTCAGCCTAAAAAAATGGGCTGAAAATCTCAGCTTATGCTCGAGTATATACGGTAATATTGCTAAAATAAACACAGTGGATGTTTTCAGTGGCACATAATAGCAAGATTTATGAAATTTTTTTTTTTTATAGTAGTGGACAACTTCTTTAAAAACCTGAAAGTCTTATTATGAACACTGTGCAGCTGACGTCACAATTATTGGGACCAGCGTGCCTTTTGGATGCAAACTTACTGAGGAACCAGGTAGCATGTATAATTGCACATTTTAGGCAATCAACTCCGAAGAGACATAATAAAGCCATGATTTACAGTTTACATCTTTGAGATTTTGTGCAAGTTTAGCCGAAGTTCCTCCTTAGATGTAGTTATTTGATCTATCTCCGTCACTTGCACCCTTTGAGTCCTACAGTATGTATCGCCGTATAGTAATTCGTTATTTAATTTGATTTCTCATGTTTGCTTTGTTTGGAAATATTTTTTGTAGAATATTTTTGTATGGTCAGTCGTGTTTTTTTAGATTTTTTTTTTACATGGTATTTACGAAGGTTTTTCGCTTTTACACACTATCTACTCCAAGTATGCCATTCTGCTGACCCCTTCCTATTGCAGATTTAATTAAAAGGGTTGAGCAAAAACATCCTTTGAAATGTTAAGGAATTGCAACTATTTTTCTACAAAGCCTTCTTAGTTTAGAGGCTCAAAAGTAACTGGACAAATTAACTGTATTATAAATGAAATGTTCATTTTTACTACTATGTAGAGAATGCTTTGCAGACAATGACTGCCTGAAGTCTGTAAGGCATGGATTCTGGGTTTCCTCCTTTGTGATGGTGTGCCAGGACTTTACTGCAGTGACTTCAATTGTTGCTTGTTTGTTAGACTTTCTTCCTTAAGTTTTGTCTTAAGCATGTGAAATGCTACTCGATGGGGTTTAGATCTGGTGATGGACTCGGCCATTGCAGAATATTCCACTTCTTTGCATTAGAGAACTCCTGTGTTGCTTTCACAGTATGTTTTGGGCCATTGTCAGTCTATACTGTGAAGCGGCGTCCAATCAGCCTTGCTTTGATTGCTTGCTTTGATTGAGTCTGAGCAGAAAGTGTCGTTGTGTACATTTCAGAATTCATCCAGCTGCTTCTGACTTCAATAACATCATCAATAAACACTAGTGACCCAGTACCATGGAAGCCATGCATTCCCGCCCCATCACACTGCCTCTACTATGTTGTACAGAAAATCAAGAGATGTTTTGAGCCTTCTCCATATTTTCTTTTTCTTGTCAATCTGGTACAGGTGTTTCATCAGTCCAAATAATGCTTTTTCCAGAACTGGGCTGGTGTATTAGGTGTTTTTTTGTCAAAGTCTAATCTGCCCTTTCTATTTTTAAGGGTGATTAATGGTTTGCAGCTTGTGATGAACCCTCTGTATTTGTTCTCATGAAGTCTTTTTATTGTAGTCTTAGATACTTAAACACCTACTTTCTAGAGAGTGTTCTTTATTTATTTGGGTGGATGTTGTGAAGGGGTATTTATTCACCATGCAAAGGATTATTTGATTATCCACCACTGTCATGTTCCATGGACATCCAGGCCTTTTTACATTCCCAAGCTCAATTTTTTGCAGAATGTACCAAACTGTTGATGTGGCCATGTCTAACATTTCTGCTCTCTCTCCAATGGATTTTTTTCAGCCTTATAATGGTCTGTTTTACTTCCATTGAGAGCTCATTTGACCATATGTTTTGGGTTCACAGCAATAGCTTCCAAATGCAAATACCACACCTGGAATCAGCCTCAGACCTTTTACCTGCTTAATCGAGATAATTGTCCAATTACCTTTGGTCCTTTGAAAAAAGGCAGCTACCGTATATACTCGAGTATAAGCCGAGATTTTCAGCCCAAAAAAATGGGCTGAAAGTGCCCCTCTCGGCTTATACTCGAGTCATGGTCGGCGGGTGAGGGGGAGCGATGACTGTTAAATACTCACCTGCTCCCGGCGCTCCTGACGCGGCCCCAGCATGTCCCACGATCTTTGGGCGTGGCAGCTTCTTATGTTCAGCGGTCACTGGTACCGCTCATTAAAGTAATGAATATGGACTCCACTCCCATAGGGGTGGAGCCGCATATTAATTACTGTAATGAGCGGTACCATGTGACTGCTCACTACAGGAAGAAGCTGGCGCTCCCGGAGACCGTGGGATATGCAGGGACCGCGTCAGGAGCGCCGGGAGCAGGTGAGTATTTCATATTCACCTTTACACGTTCCACCGACACTCTCCGTCTTGCACGTCCTCTGCACTGACTGTTCAGGTCAGAGGGCACGATGACGTATTAGTGTGCACGCCGCCCTCTGCCTGAACAGTCAGTGCAGAGAGACGGGACGCTGAGGAGCAGCGGGCAGCGACAAGAGGCGAGTATGTCATTTATTATTTTTTTTTAGTGCAGCAGCATTACATGTGGCACAATGTTATATGGAGCATCTATGGGGCCATAATAAACTGTATGGAGCATTATACGGAGCATCTATGGGGCCATAAAGAACTGCATGGAGCATTATATGGGGCATCTATGGGGCCATAAAGAACTGCATGGAGCATTATATGGGGCATCTATGGGGCCATAAAGAACTGCATGGAGCATTATATGGGGCCATAAAAAACTGCATGGAGCATTATATGGGACATCTATGGGGCCATAATGAACTGCATGGAGCATTATATGGGGCATCTATGGGGCCATAAAGAACTGCATGGAGCATTATATGGGGCATCTATGGGGCCATAATGAACTGCATGGAGCATTATATGGGGCATCTATGGGGCCATAAAGAACTGCATGGAGCATCTATGGGGCCATAATGAACTGTATGGAGCATTATATGGGGCTCCTGATTCAATATGGATATTCAAAAACACTTAAACTACTGATGTCTCAATTAATTTTACTTTTATTGGTATCGATTTTTATTTTTGACATTTACCGGTAGCTGCTGCATTTTCCACCCTAGGCTTATACTCGAGTCAATAAGTTTTCCCAGTTTTTTGTTGCAAAATTAAGGGAGACGGCTTATATTTGAGTATATACGGTACTTATTAAAGCTCTGTAATACATAAACCTTTTCTCCAATTAGTATGTGAATACCCTCAAATTAAAGCTGAGAGTCTGCACTTTAACCATTTAAGCCCATATTGATTATGTAACTATCTTGAATATGTTTTGGTAAACAGAAGGCAGCAAGGTGGCTCAGTGGTTAGCACTGCAGCCTTGCAATGCTGGGGTCCTGGGTTCAAATCCCACAAAGGACAACATCTACAAGGAGTTTGTATGTTCTCCCCGTGTTTGCGTGTGTTTCCTCCACGTTCTCTGTTTTCCTCCCACATTTCAAAGACATACTGATAGGGAATTTAGATTGTAAGCCCCATCGGGGACAGAGATAATATGTGCAAACTGTAAAGCGCTGCGGAATATGTTAGCGCTATATAAAAATAAATAAAATAAATGTATATACATAATATAAATGTATATATACACATATATATATATATATATATATATATATATATATATATATATATATATATATATACACTCACCGGCCACTTTATTAGGTACACCATGCTAGTAACGGGTTGGACCCCCTTTTGCCTTCAGAACTGCCTCAATTCTTCGTGGCATAGATTCAACAAGGTGCTGGAAGCATTCCTCAGAGATTTTGGTCCATATTGACATGATGGCATCACACAGTTGCCGCAGATTTGTCGGCTGCACATCCCAAAGATGCTCCATACAAGGCAGGATGGATGCATGCTTTCATGTTGTTTACGCCAAATTCTGACCCTACCATCCGAATGTCGCAGCAGAAATCGAGACTCATCAGACCAAGCAACGTTTTTCCAATCTTCTACTGTCCAATTTCGATGAGCTTGTACAAATTGTAGCCTCAGTTTCCTGTTCTTAGCTGAAAGGAGTGGTACCCGGTGTGGTCTTCTGCTGCTGTAGCCCATCTGCCTCAAAGTTCGACGCACTGTGCGTTCAGAGATGCTCTTAGGCCTACCTTGGTTGTAACGGGTGGCGATTTGAGTCACTGTTGCCTTTCTATCAGCTCGAACCAGTCTGCCCATTCTCCTCTGACCTCTGGCATCAACAAGGCATTTCCGCCCACAGAACTGCCGCTCACTGGATTTTTTTTCTTTTTCGGACCATTCTCTGTAAACCCTAGAGATGGTTGTGCGTGAAAATCCCAGTAGATCAGCAGTTTCTGAAATACTCAGACCAGCCCTTCTGGCACCAACAACCATGCCACGTTCAAAGGCACTCAAATCACCTTTCTTCCCCATACTGATGCTCGGTTTGAACTGCAGGAGATTGTCTTGACCATGTCTACATGCCTAAATGCACTGAGTTGCCGCCATGTGATTGGCTGATTAGAAATTAAGTGTTAACAAGAAGTTGGACAGGTGTACCTGATAAAGTGGCCGGTGAGTGTGTATATATATATATATATATATATATATATATATATATATATATATATATATATATATATATAATATAAAATGTCAAAACTTGTCAAAGTACTTCTGGACGTATTTGTATATTTGCTGAACCAAATTTTTCATATTTTTTTCTAGTGGTGCAGAGAGAAAGATCTAATAGTATTACCAAGCTAAGAGTGAAATATTTTGTCCTACATTTTTTTTTTACTGTAAATTTATTTTGCACTTCAAGTAATGCTCAATTTATGTGAACTTTTGGTACATTTTGACTTTCAAACTATTACTTGGATGTATGTGTTGGGTCTATCTATTGTCAGACTCTTATGACTTCTGGTGCCATTCCATAAAGGACGAGATGTTTTTCTAAGTCATGTGCAAACTATCCCACATCCATTAAGCTCATGTCAGCTGAAACTGCCATTCTAGACTGGTTCTGCCAATAGTCTTGTGTATGTGAGCCCTGGACAATTGATTGTCGGGGTAGTTAACCCCTTCCCGACATCGGGCGTAATAGTACGCCTATGTCGTACTCCCCCTGTTTCATGCTGATCTGTACAGCTGACATGTGCCCTCAACAACACGATCCACCCACGGCTGTTAACTAGTTAAGTGCCGCTATCAATTTCTGACAGCGGTATTTAACTCGCGCTTACCAGAAGCGCATTGTAAATCCCTCCTGTCGGTGAGATCGTCACATGATCACAGGTCACGATGGGTCGTCATGGCGCTGGTGCAAGATTTCAAGAAGAGGACATAGGTCATTCAAAAATCAAGGCAAGTGGAAGAGGCGGTAAATCACAGACAGTGAGGAGAAGACCCAGTGCACAATCCGGCCCTTGTGCATCGAAATCTAATCATCAGAGAACTTCAAATGGTGATCAAAGAAGATTAAAGAGAATTTCTTCACCAAAGGCATCAATGTAATAAGTATTACAGGGCCATTACAGCCATGTCTTTACAAAATTGTGTTGGACGATGCTCTTGGTCTTTCCTATGGTATAATTTTATGTGATTTTATGGGCAGAATAGAAATTATTTTCAGTCTCCGTTTACTGTTTTTTTTTTATGTTAAAATCAGATTTGTCAGTTTCTGTTTATAGAGAAAGCTATGTTTTATTACATGCAGTACAATGATTTTCATTTTATCAAGTATTTTGAGTGTTGCTCAAAATACTTGAACCTTAGACCACTTAAGTCTAAATGAGACTAAACACTTTTAGAACTCTATGAAGCCGATAACAAAATGTGCTGCCAGCAAATAATGAAATAAATGTATGAGTGGTGAGTGGATTAGCAATTCGTGTTGCTAATGATGCTCTGATTGGAAGCAGATGTGTCGTTTGTTGTAGGTTTCAATTATTGGGTTTTTACATATTAAAGTTTTGTAGAAAGATGTATCTGGCCAGAAATACTTAGGAGGTGTGACAGGAAGCACGTCTCCCAACCTTTTAAATGCTGTGATCGGTATTGATCACAGAATTTAGAGGGTTAAATTACCCGGAGCAGTGCTCCTGGCAGTGACCGCTACTTTAACGAGCTCACTGCATTGATCTCGCAGGCACATCTCCCGTACCCCACACAATCGGCATGACGAATCCCTATCTGACCCTGACATGAGTACATGTCAAAGGTTGTGAAGGTGTTTATATATTGCAGTCATCATATTATATAACACTGTGTACTTACAATTGCTCTTTTTGCCTTTCTACCTAGTAAATCTTCAGTTTACCCTTAGGTCTAAGACATCATGTGATTAAAAACATACTAGCTGAATCCTTCTAGGCTCTATGTAGAAACAGGAAGTCAGTTTTCCCTGTTTGAGTCATGGGTCATCACTGCAAAAGTCCCCGGTGGGGGGGAGGAGGGAGCAGCTGGGTCAGGAGCTGAAGAGGGGAATGATAACTGCAGGGAACAAGAGATTTCCTATTTTTACATAGAGCAGAGAAAAATTAGCTGGTTGAAAGGCCAAAATGAGCAACTGTAAGGACACAGTGCTGTATAATATGATGATTGCAATATATTAAGAAAATAAAAACTTTGATGGGAGGAGGAGAGCTTCTTGAAGGTTTATTTGTGGACCCGGTTTCCATTATGTATTAATGAGGTGCTTTTTTTTATTGTGGCATTTCTAGGCTTGCTGAGATTCTGATTAAGGATCCACCCACTTCTGATTTTACTATAGACCTGAAACACGAGGTAAGCCCATTTTTCCTTTTTTTAATCAGCAAAACATGTTATGTTGGCTATTATTGTGACTTTTAAGGTTTGCCAACATTTTAAAATGAAATTGTCCCACAAACTGGCCCCTTGTTTTTTTTATCCCATACTTTCTTCTACCACGTTCTTCCGAAAATAAGACAGGGTCTTATATTATTTTTTACTTCGAAAGATGAGTTGGGACTTATTTTAACGGAATGTCTATTTTTTTTCCGTGGGCAACAATCCACATTTATTCTTGAACAAAAGAATATAAGAGGGGAGAGGGAGGCCAGCGCTGATTGGCCTCAGTGATTACATGACATAACAATGTCACACGAGCCCTGGGACTGCCAGTGCTGACATTGCTGGAATGGTTCTGGCACTAGAGGTGGGAGTAAGGCTATGTGCACACGTTCAGGATTTCTTGCAGAAATTTCCTGAGCAAAACCAGACATTTTCTGCAAGAAATCCGCATGCATTTTTTTCGCGTCTTTGACCTGTTTTTGGCGCATTCTTCATGCGTTTTTGACTCGTTTTTTCCGGAGCTTCCCAATGCATTAAATAGTGTGAAAAACGCAAAAAGAATCCGCAAAATTAATGAGCATGCTGCGTTTTTTTTCGCCCTTAACAGCAGCGGGTGGAGTGGAGCCCACAGCTGTTAACCTGTTAAATGTTGCTGTCAGTCTCTGACAGTGGCATGTAAGGCCTCTTTCACACGTCCTGATATTTCCGGTACCGGAGATATCCGTGTCCGTATGTCCGTGTGCTCAAGTGGCACATCAGTGTGGCACACGTGCGGCATCCGTGTGCCGCCCGTGTGCCGCCTGAGGACCACACGGACCGTGCAGGAGAGACAGCGCTACACTAAGCGCTGTCCCCCCCGCATGTGGTGCTGAAGGCAGAATTCATCTCTTCTCCCCCAGCGTTCGTTGGAGTGAAGAGATGAAAGATCTTTTTTTTTTTTGGGGGGGGAGGAATATTCCCTGACTGTAATGAGCGGTACCACGTGACCGCTCACACAGGAGAAGCTGCCAGCGCAGAGAGGACAGAGGAGACATCGCGGGAGCTAGGTGAGTATTTCTTCGGCAAGGGGCCAGGCGGCGCACTGAGGGGGGAGGCGGGGGGCACATGCAAAATTTATTTTTCACAAAAAAAAAAAAAAAAAACTTGATCTTTCATCTCTTCTCTCCGGCGGGGGAGAAGAGATGAATTCCGCCTTCAGCACCACAGCGGGGGGGACAGCGCTTAGTGTAGCGCTGTCTCTCCTGCGGGCGGTACGTGCACACGGAAGAGAGTGCACACTGTTCTCCGTGTGCACGTGTGCTGTCCGTATTGTGGTCCGTGCTGCCGGTAAAAAACGGACATGTCTATGTGTTTTCAGCACGGACATACGGTCCGTGTGAAAACACGCACATGTGCATAGACCCATTCATTTAAATGGGTCTACGTGTGTCAGTGTCTCCGGTACGTGAGAAAACTGTCACTACACGTACCGGAGACACTGACGTGTGAAAGAGGCCTAACACACACTGGCAGGGTGGTGCGTCATTCACTGCTATGTATAGTACAAGTGATCAGATGATCGCAGTTTCAAGTCTCCTTAACCCATTATCTACCAATGTCCTTTTTTGGGGAAGCTTAATCTTTTGCTTCTAGCAACTAAGATTTTATAATTTTTTATAATTCGGTCCAATTTTTTGTGTTGTGTTTGTAAAATGAATGTTTTCAAAATAGGAAATCATGTCATTGTCATTTTTAATTGAATATTGGGACACCCTTTTCTGAAAAATCCGTAAAATGAAAATTTCTAATTTGGCAAGTAATGGGTTAAGGGATTTACAAATATACTTGAAAGTGGAAAAAATATATTTTTAAAAATATGGAAAAAAAATTCTAAAGTTCAAATCACCCCCCTTTTACCCCATTAAAAATTAAGCAATTAAGTTAGTAGGCAATCAAATATAGCCCATATGTTGCCCATCTCTGTAACACCTACATATAATAGTAAGATCCTATCAGGTCACAGTCTTTGAGTTCTCCAGGAAAATGCACATGGCTGCTGACATAGACACTCTCCTGAAGATGGTGCTGTAAGGTCCAGAATGGATTAAATGGTGAAGGATCTTTACAAACCTGGGCAGTTGTCATGTGAGGTCATCTTACTGCTAACAAAGTCCTTGCACTTTGGAAAGGTATTCATGAGGAAGGCCTGAGACCAGAAGTCTATTCTAAATACAAGTGTACAAACCATTGATATTGGCAAACAGTACCACCAGAACAATGAATGCATATGCTTACACCAAAGGCGTTGTTAACATGGCTAACAATGAACAACAAGGTGATCAGCAGCCCTCATGTCATGAACCCTATGTAGACCATGTTGTTGATGTTCTAGTGTCTTTGATCATTGACCTCTGGATTAATCTGAATGTTGTCAAATTGTAGGTTCAGTGTCATTAATTCTAATATGGACCCATGTCGGCTTCCAACAACACCACAGCTTGTCTAATTCATGATACATTGCGGCATTCCAAACCCCCAGAAATCTTACACCAGTCATTAAGTAGAGTAAAATTTGTGATAGGGCACTCTTTGAGGCACACCCCACCTGACACATTTTTCCTGACTTTTTAAAGGGAACCTGTCAGGTCCCCCATGCCCTCCAACCCAGCAGCATTTACTAATGTATGAGTAAATTCCCAGCCTAACCAGCCCTGTATGACGTTTTTCCTTTTAATTTAGGTTTAAAAATGAGTTTATATTGTCCCCGTTTCTTATGCTAATTAGGTCTTTGACTAGTCAATGGGGTGTTAGTTTCCCCAGACTAATCAGTCCTCTCTCCATGTTTTCACGGCCCTGTGGGCATGATGACATAATTTTTCAGGAGCTGGCGCCACACATTTCAGTAGCGTCACTGTGCTATTATTGCCGGGTGTATGCTTCCCGGCTTCAGAGGCGCAGTGCCTCTGACCGGAAGTTCTGAAGCCATCTTCTGAAGTTCTGGTCATGCGCTTTTCACCCCTTTAAAGGTGGGAAGTGCACATCCAGCTGCAGAGGGGCAGTGATGCTTCTGAACTTTCGATCATGCGCACTGCGCATCTGAAACCAGGAAGCAGAGACCTGGCTACAAGGTGCAGTGATGCTGCCAAAATGTGCGGCTCGCGATGACGCCAGCTCCTGCAAATTATGCTATAACTAACACCCTATCGACTAATCAAAGCCGTACTTAGCATCGGAAACGAGGACAATATGAATGCTTTTTAAACCTCATTTTTACAGAAAAAAACATTATACAGGGAATTTGCTAATACTTAAGTGAATGCTGCTGTATTGGAGGGCATGGGGGACCTGGCAAGTTCCCTTTAAGTTCCCTTTAAGAGGAATGTTCTTCTTCTGAATCAGGGGTGTTGAATACAAAACACCCTTTCATTAAGACCTGCAATGTTCTCTTGAAGATGGGGCCTTTGTGTTCGAAACAACCTTCACTCTCGTCCTCACATTACCCATGCCTCTACACGTCTCTCATTAGAGAAAGAGAGAAATGTTGAATCAGTGCTGATTCCGCTGTGATCCAATAACTTCATCAGCAAGTTCCCACTTAAAAAAAAAAAAAAAAAAGTAATTGTAATTTCCATTTTAGCAAAAATATTCAGGGTATTTTATTAAACTTTCTTAGCAAGGAGGAGGTAAAATGCTGCAATAATTGAAGTCTCTGTCTACTCTGCCTCTATTAAACTGTGCAACTTGCATAAAGCTAATAAGCAGCATATATCACCTAATTGTTCTAGAATCTAGATTAGAGACTTTTAACTTGTACAGTTACTGTATAATCGAAATTATTCAACCCCTATTGCAATTTTGGTTTATTAGCATAATTAACAAACTTTCAGCTACTTTAGCTAAACCATTGATATAAAAACAATTTAAACAGTGCAACACAACTAATATAACAAGTAGTTTCTTCAAATTCAGTGCAAAATGCCAGTTTTGATGAGTACTGCATTCTCAAAAATTTTCCACCATGTCAGTACAAGCATCTTTAATACTTAGTAGAGCAACATTTGGCTAATATGACCTGCTGCAAACATAATGCATAACCAGCCACCAGCTTCCAGTAGCATTTTTGAGGAATCTTAGCACATTCCTCTTGTACGATGGCTTCTACTACAGTAATAATCTTAGGTCTCAAGAGAGTAGTCCAGAAAATAAGCTGATAATTTTTTTGAACAAACAAGTAAAAAGATAGCAAAGTTATGTAAATGTTCCCATAGATAAAGTTGGAAGCTGAAGTTCGAAAATTCTAATTTAACCACCACTGATTGATTATGCCACTTGGAAGTTGCAGAAAGAAGCCATCACCGGCTACCACCAGGGACACTCGAGTGACCACAAAAGACTTGTAGCAAGATTTGGTGGCAGCAGGCACCAATTTATTTGATTTATTATGCATTTGCTGATGTGGCACCATCATATTCTGTAGCACTTTACAGACATTATCATCACTGTCCTCAACTATCAGTTTTTAGGGTGTGGGAGGAAACCAAACCGACACAAACACGTGGAGAACATACAAACTCCTTGCTGATGTTGTCCTTGGTTGGATTTGTACAGAGGACCCCAGTGCTGTGAAGAAACAATGCTGCTAACCACTGAGCCACTGAGAACGTTTCAGTTTGCATTGCTAAGGAGTATACTAAACACTGAAGGCCTCCATCTCTTGCTCCCTCTATATTTATAGCGATCACTTGACCACTGTTTATGGAATAGGAAGCACAGTCAGCGCTTCATATTATTGAATACATAAATCATCTGTCTCTTCTTCTATGGAGATTCTGACAGCTGGATCACTGCTCGGCCAAACACTTAATTGCAAATAAATGCACTACTATATAGTGAGATGTTATTTTAAAATGTCACTGCAGAGTAGGAGCGAGAAAGCCCAGACATTTAAAGTCCATGGCATTCTGGAATCTGTTAACCTGGAGTGATTGTTGACATAAGGCCTTCTAAAGCTGATGTGTTGGTTTAATGTGCTGCTCAATGTAAGGCAAGGGAAGAATACTATCCTTAAAGGGAACCTGTCACCTGAATTTGGTGGGACAGGTTTGCGGTCATATGGGTGGGGTTTTCGGGTGTTTGATTCACCCTTTCCTTTGCATGCTGGCTGCAATATTGGATTGAAGTTCATGCTGTGTCCTCCGTAGTACACGCCTGCGCAAGGCAATCTTGCCTTGCGCACATGCAGTATGCTTTGCCCAACTGCGGGCAAAGCCGAAAAGCATTAGTGCGCATGCGCCGGCGCACTATGTCCCGGAACATAGCGAAATACTTCCGGGACATAGTGCGCCGGCGCATGCGCACTAATGCTTTTCGGCTTTGCCCGCAGTTGAAGCTGAGTCGGAGGATTGGTCCCTCACCTTTCTAGCTTGTGCGTGGCACAACTACAGCTCTGACAAAAATTAAGAGACCACCACATCAAAACCATGTCATGGGCAGCCCAATCTCCAGACCTGAACCCCATTGAAAACCTCTGGAATGTAATCAGGAGGATAATGGATAGTCACAAGCCATCAATCAAAGAAGAACTGCTTAAATTTTTGCTCCAGAAGCAAAGAAAGACTGGTGGAAAGCATGCCAAGACACATGAAAGCTGTGATTAAAAATCATGGTTAGTCCACAAAATATTGATTTCTGAACTCTTCCTAAGTTAAAACATTAGTATTGTTGTTTCTAAATGATTCTGAACTTGTTTTCTTTGCATTATTTGAGGTTTGATATCACTGTTTTGTTTTGTTTTTTTAATTTTGACCATTTTTGTTTGTCAGAAAAAAAATACAAAATGTATTGCTTGGAAATTCGGAGACGTTGTCAGAAGTTTATAGAATAAAAGAACAATTTATATTTTACTCAAAAATATACATTTTGCAGTGGTCTCTTAATTTTTGCCAGAGCTGTATGTAAAGAGTGATGAATAGTCCAATCATGGCTGCTGCTCCGGTAGCTGTATTCACACCAAATGGAGAGAGGACATAACAAGTAAATGATAGAGGAGTGCAGTGTATCCCGGGAGATGTGCTGACAAAGGTTAATCCAGACGGGAAGTATAAAAACACTTCCAATTTATTTCAATGCGTTTTGGAGTAGAACCTACTTCTACCTTCGCACTCTTCTCTCCTTTACCATTTAACATTTAGATACTGTATAGATCTAGCTTTTCCCAGTTAGAGCTGGTACCTCCCAGATGTGAAGGGAATGTCATCAGATTTTGCGTGGCACAACTACAATTAAAGTAAAAATTAAAGTAAAAACTGAATCCACGTAATACTAAGGGAAATTGCATAATTTGTTAAGGACTTATTTGAGAAAAGACTTTAAATTTCATTTTCTGTAATTTTTTGTTTTTCTTGGAACCAATAGATTCTTTTCAAGGTGTAACTAAACTTTTACCAAACTTTTTATACTATATATTGCCACTCTTAAAAGCCCTCAGGGGCCGGCTCCTGAGATAACTCAAACCAGTGGAGAGTAATGTCCGGTTCTGCTTGAGGGGATACACACAGGTGTGTGGTCTGAATAAGGGTCCCCTACACCACTTGGGTCATGCTCATGTAGCAGCTGATGGTTTGAGCAAACAAAGCTGATTTACTAGTCTGCATGGCAATTAAAGGGTTATTCCCATCTCGGCCTTCAATGACTGAGAAATGGAGTTATGCAAATGGCGTAGCACATCTGCGCTCAACCATAATTCCCAACTCTGCCTTGATGGGAAGTCTCTATCATTTATATTTAGTGGAGGTACAGTAGTTCACTAAATTTCATACATAAAAATATCACCAGAGAAAATCTATTGCTCATAGTTAATGTTGGCATTTCGAGTCCCTGCACAATTTCCTGTGGCGCCCTTAAAAATCACAGGTAAAATGGAAGGATTCCTTTTAAGCTATTAAGAGTAGAAATTTAATGGCATAAAGGGACTATTAAAATGTCAAGAGTAATAAGTAAAATATTTCATGTATATGACGACGCAATGTTGGTCAGCCTGACCATTTATACTGGCTCAGGAAGAAGAGAAGTGTTTGAGGAATTATAATGTTTGTCTAAGTGACTTAAGTTTTCCTTTCAATGGCATTCAAGTGCTGTCTGATTTTTATATGGACGCATAGATTTACATTTTTGATTTTGATCTGACATTCACATCAGTATCGGACATGTCTGTGCAATATTGCGCAGACCGGTCAGTCCGCAAAAAAATATCTGACGTGAACAACCGTGTAGACCATACTAAGGACGAGATTTATGCAATAAAACACAGAACTTGCACGTGACAAAATGACATCTGAATAAGCACTAATGGATAAATAAAGTGGTAGTACTGCCGCAATGGAAAAGTGGTGTGGCGACATCTGGGTTGGAGAATTCAGATACTGCTCTTTGTACTAGTTTTACTTTTCGGCAGTGTTCAAACTTAGCATTTTGTTGCTGATTTTTCATTGCCTTTTCAGCATGACAAGGATATGTTCACAGAATGCTGTTTTTGCTGCATTTTTACCAAAATTTCAGAAAATTGCTGCAAAAATCACATGGTAAACGCATCACTTGAACATACCCCAGCTGACCACAAAGCAGTTGTCACTCTGTGCTGCAGATGCTCTTAGATACTATGAAGAATACATTACATACAGCATTAACCTAAATGTTTAGGATTAAAAAAAGACAATAACTTTTGTTATGTTATTGCATGACTAGTGATCCATTAAAGCTTGAGACAGTTTTTCACTTTGCTCTTTTCCTTCTGAGCCATTCACTAAATGGGGTAATTTATCAAGGCATTAATATATAGGAGCCTCAAAGCCTTATCAAAACTGAACTGTTCCCAAAAAAGGGTGTTATGTTATTGGCTACATGCTTTACAGGCAGATACATTCCGATTTAGAAAAGTCCTAATTTGTCAAATTTGTCTGTAAAATGTATATTTTCTTTCTAAATGTGTCAACCAAAATTTCCATGAACATAATGTCTAACGTCACAATGCGAAAAATGGCTGCGTCCATAAGTGGTTAAATGCCGCTATACACTATAAACCAAAAAAGCATTTCTATGTATTTTTTCATTGTGCTATAAATTATACAGTAGATCTATTTGGTCACTGCAAAAAAACAAACAAAAAAAAAAACCAAAATGTAGATAAAAGAACCCAAAAAGCACCAAAGCTTTGAGTGAAATGTGTGTTCTAATGTTGTCAATACAAGATTATTGGTTTACTGTAAGCTCATTTTGCCAACTTGTTCTCACTTGATTATAAAAATGGCAGAAATGTTTCAAAGTGTTGCCAGTTGGACAATTATTCTGCCAGTAAAATAAAAAAAAATAGTTGTCATGCCCTTTTATAAAATGAATAATAATATGCCATAATAAGTTAATGAGTTAGAAAAAGAAGCAGCTAAAAATGTCTCTGTATAACATCTACTGTACAGATTTAGTACATGCCTCAATGGCCTAATAAAAACCATCTATTGCCATAGATTCATAGAATGGTAGAGTTGGCCGGAACCTCCTGGGTCATCTGGTCTTACTTCCTGCTCAATGCAGGATTCACTAAATCATCTCAGACAGATGTCTATCCAGCCTCGGTTTGAAGACTTCCATTGAAGGAGAACTCACCAGTAGAGATGAGCGAATTTGATCGGGTCCCTGCTTATTCGGTAAGCTATAGCGTTACCGAATAAGCTTCAGCGGGAACCTGGATACATAGAGCGCGCTGGCTGATCAGCTGTTCAGCTGCAGAGCTGCATGTGTCGTGGCTGTATCACAGTCACAACACATGCATGTAGAGCCTGTGTTGGGCTCTCCATGCATGTGTTATGACTGTCACACAGCCGCAACACAAATAGATGAAAAAAGTGACATGAGGTCCCCCCTATTTTTTAATAACCAGCAAGGTAAAGCAGACAGTCGCACGCTGTCTCATATTATCAGGCATGGAGGATTCCTGGTTATTGGCCCCTTCCCAGCTCACAGGTGCCTCAGAATTGGCACATCATATTAGATGCTCCAATTCTGGCTCTTTGCCTGGCTCTTCGTGAATACCCTGGTGCAGTGGCAATCGGGGTTATGGTAGTTGGGGTTGATGAAGCTGGTATTTGTTGAAAATCACATATGTCATCAATCCCTGGGGTTAGTAATTGAGAGGTGTCTATCATCTCATTTACTAACCTAGTAATGAAAAAAGTCAAAACCAAAGACAGAAAAATAAATTTTATTTGAAAAAACACTCCCCGACACTTTCCCTGGTTCACAGTTTATATTTAACCCCTTAATGACCAGAAGTATTTTTTGTTTTGCATTTTCATTTTTTGCTCCCCTTCTTCCCAGAGCCATAACTTTTTTTTATTTTTTTTCATTAAAATAGCCATATGAGGGCTTGTTTTTTGCGGGACGAGTTGTACTTTTTAACAACACCATTGGTTTTAGCATGTTGTGTACTGGAAAATGGGGGAAAAAAATCCAAGTGCGGTGAAATTGCAAAAAAAAAGTGCAATCCCACAGTTGTTTTTCTTTACCATGTTCACTAAATGCTAAAATTGACCTGCCGTTACGATTCTACAGGTCATTACGAGTTCGTAGACACCAAACATCTATAGGTTCTTTTTTAAGTGGAGAAAAAAAATTCCAGTTTGTTAAAAATAATAAAAATATTGTGACATTTTCCGATAGCGTCTCCATTTTCCGATAGCTGGATGGTCACACAGGACCGCCCCCTGACGAAGCCGACGCGAAACGCGCGTTGGGGCTGTACTGTGTGACCATCCAGCGTCTGCCACATGGGTAAGAAAGCATTCCTGGGGCCTCTCAATAATTATGGGTTAAGTTATTAAATAATATATTCCTCATTGAGGATTAGGAGACATAATACAAGTGTGATTATTAAGTCCGTGGTGCCTTTTGTTCCCTTTGACATTTTGAGATAAGCACTAAGCATATTACGATATATACTGTGCAGTATGTGGTAGGTCACACAGGTCTGGTACCGTTTGTTGCCTCGCTGAACATGTTTATAAAATAATGAATATTTTGTATATGATGTTATGAATTTGTATGTGTTAAAAATAAAATAGATTTTACTTGTATATTATTCTGGACTCGAACTCCCCTTTTTCTATAGATTTAATGTTTTTAATAGTGGGCCCTTGTCCTCTTCTTTGCCAAACTGTGTTTTTACATACAAGGTAGTAAAACATACAAAGAGAGCTGAAAGAGCCTGGGGAAACAAGCGGACACAGACTCACAGTGCTGCCTGTCTACGGCGTGCACAATTAAAGGGAAATCCCTAAATTCCTCATATAAGCCTTAAGCTCTGTTTCTTATTAGTTTATTTTATTGAAGTATCAAGGCTGTCAGATCTCAGCAACACGTAAAAAATTATTATTCATAGACTGCAGCTGACAGATCTTCCTGGAGTTTATATTGCTTAATTGGGCTTGTAGAAGATGAGGTTTCTGAGAGAATGTCCTGTGCTTAAGTGTTTTATTAGGTGACAGTGCCATGACATTGGAACTTAAGGCAATAATGTACTTTATTAATGACTAGTGATCACAGATGGCTTAACCCTCTCTGGGTGGTAATATTTGGTTTTCCAGCGGATACCGTATATACTCAAGTATAAGCTGACCCGAGTATAAGCCGAGGCACCTACTTTTGCCACGGAAAACTGGGTAAGCTTATTGACTCTAGTATAAGCTGGGTATGCATTGTCCCCCTCATCCCTGTCCTGCTGTGTGTGGCTCCCCCTGTCCTGTCCTGCTATGCGTGGCTCCCCCGTCCTGTCCTGGTATGTGGCTCCCCCTGTCCTGGTATGTGGCTCCCCCTGTCCTGGTATGTGGCTCCCCCTGTCCTGGTATGTGGCTCGTCCTGTCCTGTCCTGGTATGTGACTCCCCCTGTCCTGTCCTGCTATGTGTGGCTCCCTCATCCTGTCCTGGTATGTGGCTGCCCCTGTCCTGGTATGTGGCTCCCCCTGTCCTGGTATGTGGCTCGTCCTGTCTTGGTACGTGGCTCCCTCTGTTGTATGTATGGCCCCCCGGTCCCGCATTGCTCAGCTCACCTGGTCCGCATTGCTCAGCTCCTCAGGTCCCACATGGCTCAGCCCCTCAGGTCCCGCATGGCTTGGCTCCCCGTTGCTCGGCTCCCCTGGTCCGCATTGCTCGGCTCCCTCAGTCCGCATGGCTCGGCTCCACCGTCCCGCATGTCTCAGCTCCCCCGTGCCATGGTTGTATGCATGGCTCACATTGCCCCCCCGTCTTACTCACCCTCCTCGCACCTGCATCTGTGTCCTTGCATCTCCGTTGTCCCGGTGCCAGCGGCTCTCCTCTCCTCTGCTCTGCTCAGCGGTCACGTGGTACCACTCATTAAAGTAATTAATATGCGCTCCACACCTATGGGAACGGTACCATGTGACCTCTCAGCACAGGAGAGGAGAGCCGTCGGGACAACGGAGATGCAGGGACAGAGATGCAGCGACGGAGGATGAATATGATCTCTTCTGTTAGCTGGCGGCTGCAGCTGTCACTGTGCCACAGCTCCCGGCTCCTGTCACTCGCTGCTCCACTGCCCCCCCTCCCCCACCGGCTTTTTGGACTGTGACTCATGTATAAGCCGAGGGGGGCATTTTCAGCACAAAAAATTGTGCTGAAAATCTCGTCTTATACACGAGTATATACAGTAAATATTAAAAACAGCGAAGTGTCAATAATTCTAGCAATACAGAAAAAAGGCTGGAATTTGGTGGGTGAGCCACCGTGAGTACCCCAGGGTAATGAGTGTAGAACATAGGGTATTATGTTAAATATAAAACAGTATGTAGATACAGTTGAAACCAGATGTTTGCATACACTATATAAAAAGACACATATGCTTGTTTTTCCTCAATATCTGAAACTAAATCACAGTAAACCTTTCACGTTTTAGGTCAGTTAGGATTACCATAAATATTGTTTGCCAAATGCCAGAATAACGAGAGAGAATGTTTTAAGATATAATTACTTACTGCAAAGTCAAAAGTTTACATACAATTCATTAGTATTTGGTACCATTGCCCTTAAACTGAATGACTTGTGTCACACGTTTGAGATCTCCTTCCACAAGCTTCTCACAATAGTTGGTCGGAATGTGAGCCCATTCCTCCTGACAATACTGGTGTAACTGATCCAGGTTTGTAGGTTGCCTTGCTCGCACCGGCCATTTCAGCTTTGCCCATAAATTTTCAATAGGATTGAGATCAGGACTTTGTGATGGCCACTCCAAAACATTATTATTTATTTATATAGCACCATTAATTCCATGGTGCTGTACATGAGAAAGGGTTACGTACAGAGTTATAGATATCAATATACAATGCGGATGACGCTGCCGCTCTATATAACACCACAATAGCTGTAGCTTTGGAATCTGCTGCCCCACTTACACATACCAAAGCTCGCAAAATCAACAGACAGCCCTGGCACACCAGCCTGACCAAAGAACTGAGGCGAGCTTCCAGGGCTGCTGAGCGCAGATGGAAAAGATCCCACTCCCCCCACCCCACTTCATCGCATTCAAACAGTCCCTCACTACTTTCAAGACCACACTCGCCACAGCTAAACAAACCTTCTCATCTCTCATATCCTCCCTGTCTCACAACCCTAAACAGTTATTCAACACCTTCAATTCTCTCCTCCATCCACCAGCACCTCCTCCCTCCCCACTTATCTCAGCTGAAGACTTTGCCTCATTTTTCAAGCAGAAGATTGATAACATCAGAGACAGTTTTGGTCAACAACCCCCAGAGCCCTTCCTCCCGACTTCCCAGCCCTCCACCTCCAAAACCAACTTCTCCACCATTACAGAAGATCAACTCTCCACTCTACTCTCAAGATCGCATCTCACCACCTGTGCACTTGACCCGCTCCCATCCCACTTCATCCCAAACCTCACCACAGTCTTCATCCCAACCCTAACCCATCTCTTCAATCTATCACTAACAACTGGTGTATTCCCCTCAAGCTTTAAACATGCCTCTATCACACCTATCCTCAAAAAGCCCTCTCTTAACCCATCCTCTGTATCTACCTATCGCCCTATATCACTTCTCCCTTATGCCTCCAAGCTACTGGAACAACACGTTTACCTTGAACTGTCCTCCCATCTCTCTTCTTGCTCCCTCTTTGACCGCTTACAATCTGGCTTCCGGTCACACCATTCCACTGAAACTGCCCTAACTAAGGTCACCAACGACCTCTTAACCGCCAAGAGCAAGCGACACTACTCTGTCCTCCTCGACCTGTCGGCTGCCTTTGACACAGTGGACCATTCCCTATTATTACAGACCCTCTCATCCCTTGGCATCACAGACTTGGCCCTATCCTGGATCTCATCATACCTAACAGACCGGACATTCAGCGTCTCCCACTCACACACCACCTCCTCACCTCGCCCCCTATCTGTCGGAGTCCCACAAGGTTCAGTCCTTGGGCCCCTGCTCTTCTCCATTTACACCTTTGGCCTGGGACAGCTCATAGAATCTCATGGCTTTCAGTATCACCTCTATGCTGATGACACACAGATCTACATCTCTGGAACAGATATCACCTCCCTACTAACCAGAATCCCTCAATGTCCACTATTTCATCCTTCTTCTCCACTAGATTTCTGAAACTTAACATGGACAAAAGAAAATTCATCATCTTTCCCCCATCTCACGCGACCCCCCCAACGAACCTAACCATTACAGTAAATGGCTGCCCACTTTCCCCAGTCCCACAAGCTCGCTGCCTCGGGGTAATCCTTGATGCTGATCTCTCCTTCAAACCACATATCCAAGCCCTTTCCACTTCCTGCCGACTTCAACTCAAAAATATTTCACGAATCCGTTCATTCCTCAACCAAGAATCTGCAAAAACCCTAGTCCATGCCCTCATCATCTCTCGCCTTGACTACTGCAACCTCCTGCTCTGTAGCCTCCCCTCGAACACTCTCGCACCCCTCCAATCTATTCTAAACTCTGCTGCCCGACTAATCCACCTGTCCCCCTGCTATTCCCCGGCCTCTCCCCTCTGTCAAGCCCTTCACTGGCTCCCCATTGCCCAGAGACTCCAGTACAAAACCCTAACCGTGACGTACAAAGCCATCCACAATCTGTCTCCTCCATACATCTGTGACCTCGTCTCCTGGTACTTACCTACACGCAACCTCCGATCCTCACAAGATCTCCTTCTCTACTCCCCTCTTATCTCCTCTTCCCACAATCGTATACAAGATTTCTCTCGCGTGTCACCCCTACTCTGGAACCCTCTACCACAACACATCAGACTCTCGCCTACCATCGAAATCTTCAAAAAGAACCTGAAGACCCACCTCTTCCGACAAGCCTACAACCTGCAGTAACCACCGATCGACCAAACTGCTGCATGACCAGCTCTATCCTCACCTACTGTATTCTCACCCATCCCTTGTAGATTGTGAGCCTTCGCGGGCAGGGTCCTCTCTCCTCCTGTACCAGTTATGACTTGTATATACAAAGGAACCAGCAATACACCTATAAATAAGTATACTAAACTCAACTTAATCATAAATAATAAAGAGAATCAAGAGTTTTTACGTATAAAAAGTATATATTTTTTATTATTTCATATAATTTAATAAATTTTCATTATAACAAGTATAAAGACAATCTGTCAAATATGGACAAAAAGATGATCCAACTAAGTGAAAAACGCAATGTGGACGCTATTACACAGGATTGACAATGTGCTGAATTTCTAATTATCATTACTGACTGCCCAATATAAATTTACACAGTAATCTGAAATGGATACAGTTTTTAAAAAAATGTGACAACACCCAGTATATGTTGATACTAATTGCGCAATTGCGCTGATTCAGTAAAGATAAGGGTGTCACATAATGCTTCCAGTAAGCATATAAAATGATCCAAAATGGACACAGTTTAAATAAAGATGCAGACACCTAATATAAATTAGTACCAATCGCGCAACCGCGCTAGTTCAACAGATTTATAGGTGCACCACGCCCCCTTGAGAAAGCGAGAGTCTTTTCTCGCGAAACGCGCGTCGGGATAGTGAACGCTTCCAGGTCTGACATCTGAATAACATGGGTAAATAACCTTCATAACTTGTTGCATGCTTGTGTGCGGTCTTTCTTCAAATATGATGTGACACCTATAAATCTGTTGAACTAGCGCGGTTGCGCGATTGGTACTAATTTATATTAGGTGTCTGCATCTTTATTTAAACTGTGTCCATTTTGGATCATTTTATATGCTTACTGGAAGCATTATGTGACACCCTTATCTTTACTGAATCAGCGCAATTGCGCAATTAGTATCAACATATACTGGGTGTTGTCACATTTTTTTAAAAACTATCCATTTCAGATTACTGTGTAAATTTATATTGGGCAGTCAGTAATGATAATTAGAAATTCAGCACATTGTCAATCCTGTGTAATAGCGTCCACATTGCGTTTTTCACTTAGTTGGATCATCTTTTTGTCCATATTTGACAGATTGTCTTTATACTTGTTATAATGAAAATTTATTAAATTATATGAAATAATAAAAAATATATACTTTTTATACGTAAAAACTCTTGATTCTCTTTATTATTTACAGTTATGACTTGTATTGTTTAAGATTATTGTACTTGTTTTTATTATGTATACCCCTCCTCACATGTAAAGCGCCATGGAATAAATGGCGCTATAACAATAAATAATAATAATAATATCATTTACAGTAAACAAATTTACAATGACAGACTGGTCTGTCCTTGCGGACTTACATTTTACTGGATAATGGGGAAGAGACAGAAGGTCGGGGGTGCGGCAGCTCTGGTGGTGGTGATGCGGTAACTCTGGTGGTGGTGACGCGGCAGCTCAGGTGGTGGTGAGGCGGCAGCTCGGGTGGTGGTGAGGCAGCAGAATGGTTATTGCAGGCTGTAGGCTTTCCTGAAGAGATGGGTTTTCAGGTTCATTGACTTCTTGTTATCCTTAAGCCACTTCTTACCATTTTGCCAGTATGCTTCAGGTCATTGTCCATTTGGAAAACCCATTTCCGCCCAAGCTTTAACTTTCTGGCTGATGTCTTGAGATGTTGCTTCAGTTTTGCCACATAATCTTCTTTTCTCATGATGCCATCTATTTTGTGAAGTGCACCAGTCCCACCTGCAGCAAAACAACCCCACAACATGATGTTGCCACCCCCATGTTTCACATTTGGGATGGTGTTCTTAGGCTTCCAAGCTTCTCCCTTTTTCCTCTAAACGTAATGATGGCCATTATGCCCAGAAAGTTCAATTTTAGTTTTATCAGACCACAGGACACATTCTAAAAAATGAAGGTTTTTGTTCCTGTGTGCATTTGCAAACATTAATCTGTTTTTTTATGTTTCTTTTGGAGTAATGGCTTCTTTGTCTTTGTCCTTCATCTGATATGCACATGTTAAACCAAAGCACATCCATCCCTGGGACACAGAACCCGTCTCCTTCCTGAGCAGTTTGATTGCTAGACATTTCCATCTAGTTTGCACTTGCACATAATTGTTTGTAACAATGAACGAGACACCTTCAGGAATCTTGAAATTGTACCCAAGGATGAGCCAGACGTGTGCAAGTCCACAATTCTCTTCCTGATATCTTGGCTGATTTCTTGTGACTTTCCCATGATGCTATACAAAGAAGCAGTGTGTTTCAGGTGTGCATTATAAGACATCCACAGGTGTGTCTCTAATTACCTCAGATGTTGCCAAAAAAACAGAAGCTTTCAAACACATGACATCATTATATGGGCATTGTGTAAAGGCATAGAAATCTTATTGCATGTAAACTTTTGACTTTGCAGTAAGTAATACAAATGCCTTAAAACATTCTCTCTCTCTCTCTCCCTCTCATTATAATGGCACTTGACAAATATTAATAATTATGGTAATCCTAACTGACCTAAAATGATAGTGAAAAAAACATGCAGATGTGTCTTTTTATATAGTGTATGTAAACTTCTGGTTTCAACTGTATATGTACATATGTCTGTACAAAGATGTCAGTAAGTAACAAGTCCACAAAGAATAATGGATAATCACTAGGAAATACTCAATGGTAAAGAGACTCACCCACCAAACACCCGACACACTTTTCTCTAATGCTTTGTTAGGGGCAAACCAAACCTCGTCACTACTGAATTTTCATTTCCCCCTAAGATCTAAGTTCTGTCTAACTTCTCACAATTAGGCCATGTTCCCACAATGGTGATTTTGTGATCTTTTTGACAGAGTGACTGCTGACTTGTAGCCTAAAGCCAGGCAACCCCTTTACATGTTTAATTGGGAACCATTTGGCACTTATGTTCAGCTTATAAAGCAGGAAAAGCTCAAATATATCCATATTTATAAAGCAGATAGAGGCAAAAAGAGTCTTTTTGGCCTTTATCGGGGTTGAAGGCTTGGCATAATTTTTAAAAAAAATTTGTATAGGAAAATGAGATCTTCTACTGATAGCCACTATGCAAAAAATATATGGATACATTACTCATTATTGTTTTATTTTACCTTTTAATGACACTTTATGTATCCATCGGAGGTATACCTTCATAAATTTTTTGACGTGTCAAGTCTAAATGTGCTGTTTGTACGAACCATCTTTAACCCCTTCATGACCTTGGGATTTTCCGTTTTTCCGTGTTCGTTTTTCGCTTCCCTCCTTCACAGAGCCATAACTTTTTTATTTTTCCGTCAATATGGCCATGTGAGGGCTTATTTTTTGCAGGACGAGATGTACTTTTGAACGATACTATTGGTTTTACCATGCCGTGTAACAGAAAACGGGAAAAAAATTCAAAGTGTGATGAAATTGCAAAAAAAGTGCAATCTCACACTTGTTTTTTATTTGGCTTTTTTGCTAGGTTCACCAAATGCTAAAACTAACCAGCCATTATGATTCTCCAGGTCATTACGAGTTCATAGACACCTAACATGACTAGGTTATTTTTTATCTAAGTGGTGATAAAAAATTCCAAACTTTGCTAAAAAAATAAAAAATAAATTGTGCCATTTTCCGATACCCGTAGCGTCTCCATTTTTCATGATCTGGGGTCGGTTGAGGGCTTATTTTTTGCGTGCCAAGCTGGCGTTTTTAATGATACCATTTCGGTGCAGATACATTCTTTTGATCGCCCTTTATTGCATTTTAATGCAATGTCACGGCGGCCAAAAAAACGTAATTCTGACGTTTCTAATTTTTTTCTTGCTACGCTGTTTAGTGATCAGGTTAATGCTTTTTTTTTAATTTATAGATCGGGCGATTCTGAACGCAGCGATACCAAATATGTGTAGGTTTGATTTTTTTTTTTATTGATTTATTTTGAATGGGGCGAAAGGGGGGTGATTTAAACTTTTATATTTTTTTAATTTTTTTCACATTTTTTTTAATTTTTTTTTTTTACTTTTGCCTTGCTTCAATAGAAGCTGGCACAACACGATCGGCTCTGCTACATAGCAGCGATCATCAGATCGCTGCTATGCAGCAGAAATACAGGTGTGCTATGAGCGCCGACTACAGGGTGGCGCTCACAGATACCGGGGATCAGTAACCATAGAGGTCTCAAGGACCTCTATGGTTACTATACAGAAGCATCGCTGAACCCCGATCATGTGATGGGCGTCAGCAATGCGCTCATTTTCGGCCGGCCGGCCGGAAGCGCCGGTTAAATGCCGCTGTCTGTGTTTGACAGCGGCATTTAACTAGTTAATAGCAGCGGATGAATCACGATTTCACCCGCCGCTATTGCGGGCACATGTCAGCTGTTCAAAACGGCTGACATGTCCCGGCTTTGATGCGGGCTCACCGCCGGAGCCCGCATCAAAGCGGGGGTTCTGACCTCGGACGTACTATCCCGTCCGAGGTCAGAAAGGGGTTAATATTAATCTTTTGAACCCTTTCATGTGAAGTGGTTTTGTGTCAGGTTGTTACTTCCTCTGCCAATTGCTGACACCAATTCAGCAAAACTGCAACCACTTTCATTTAATTCTGAGAACTGCATGAATACACTGTTCTTCCGCATATATCCAGCATCTATTATGTTCTCGGATTAGCCCAGTCATGGCACATTGCCCAGCTGGGATTAATCAATCTAAAACTTAATGTCTTTTAGAGCAAAACACATTGGTGATCTGATGAATGAGGAGAGAGAATGTTTTCTCTAGGTAGGAAGTCAACTTTAAAGGGTTTGTCTAATCTTTTCTGCAGGAGCTCATCACTCCCCTTGCCCTCCAGTTTTGAGGTGGTCGAGGGAGGTGCGTTCTGAAGGTTGATGGTTTGGACCAGTGGTTGGCCTGAATTGAATGCTGTTCCCTCCTTTGGCTATGCAGAATGAGAGAAGTCCATGCTGGCTGGATCCAGCAATCTAGCCATCTTCAACGTAGCACCTGCATAAAGCCTTTAAGTAGTGCACACTCATTGACTAAATAACTGGCCACTCTGAGGACTGCAGGGTGGCTGATAACCAAGGCAACAAGCTGCTCGTAATATTTGAATTAAAAATCCCCCAAATTCTTGAGGACAGAGAAGATTTTTATAAGAGGTAAATTGCAAAGTTGCTTGTTTTTACAACCTTTTAGAACTTGAGACAACCCCTTTAAGAAGAGGTCTCCTTTATCAAGATTCACACATTATAAATCGGACTTCATACCAGATTTCAAGTGAAACTTTGAGCCACAGTCAGAGCACTATACAACAGCATTTACTATTTACATGTATTGAGGTCATTTGTCAGCCTTTTTATAACCATAACTATGACATTTTTGTAGGTTGCAAATACAGGCACATTATATGTTTTCTATGCTTCTTTGCTGTAGTACACTTTAAAGATACTCCTAAGGTCTGGTTTACACAAGCGTATTTCACGGTACCTGCAAGGACCACAATATACCCAGACTGACCATGTTCTTCCAACCTGAACTTAAAGCATCATAGACACACATGGGCCTATCCAGGGCTGGCATTAGGGGCAGGCAAACTAGGCATCTGCCTAGAGCACCCCATAGTCCTCCAGTGTATAGAGGACTATGGGGAGTGTGTTATACTATATAGAGGACTATGGGGAGTATATTTTACTATATGGAGGACTATGGGGCATATTATTATTATTATTATTATTTATTTATGTAGCACCATTGAATCCATGGTGCTGTACATGAGAAGGGGTTACATACAAGTTACAGATATCACTTACAGTAAACAAACTAACAATGACAGACTGATACAGAGGGGCGAGGACCCTGCACTTGCGGGCTTACATTCTACAGGATTATGGGGAAGGAGACAGTAGGTTGAGGGTTGCAGGAGCTCCGGTGTTGGTGAGGCGGTAGCTTCGGTAGTGATGTGGAGGCAGCGGGGTCAGTGCAGGCTGTAGGCTTTCCTGAAGAGATGGGTTTTCAGGTTCCATCTGAAGGATCCAATGTGGTTGATAGTCGGACGTGTTGGGGCAGAGAATTCCAGAGGATGGGGGATATTTGGGAGAAGTCTTGGAGGCAATTGGATGAGGAACGAATAAGTGTGGAGGAGAGAAGGAGGTCTTGGGAGGACCGGAGATTACGTGAGGGAAGATATTGGGAGATTAGTTCAGAGATATATGGAGGAAACAGGTTATGGATGGCTTTGTAGGTCAGTATTAGTAATTTGAACTGGATACGCTAAGGGAATGGGAGCCAGTGACGGGATTTGCCGAGGGGGGAAGCGGAGAAGTAGCGAGGAGAGAGATTAATTAGTCAGGCAGCAGAGTTAAGGATAGACTGGAGAGGTGCAAGGGTGTTAGCAGGGAGGCCGCAGAAAAGGATGTTGCAGTAGTCAAGGCAGGAGATGATGAGGGCATGCACAAGCATTTTAGTAGATTGACGGTTGAGGAAAGGACGGATTCTGGAAATATTTTTGAGCTGGAGGCGACAGGAGGTGGAAAGAGCTTGGGTGTGCAATTTGAAGGACAGGGCAGAGTCTAAGGTTACCCCGAGGCAGTGGACTTCCGGTACGAGGGAAAGCATGATGTCATTGATTGCGATAGATAGGTCAGGTAAGGAAGATCTTTGGGATGGAGGAAAGATGATGAGATCAGATCTGTCCACATTGAGTTTGAGGAAGCGAGAGGAGAAGGAGGATATGGCTGATAGACACTCTGGGATTCTGGACAGCAGAGCGGTGATGTCTGGGCCAGAGAGGTAGATCTGAGTGTCATCGGCATAGAGGTGGTACTGGAATCCATGGGACTTTATGAGTTGTCCCAAGCCAAGTGTATACATTGAGAAGAGTAGGGGTCCTAGAACAGAGCCTTGGGGGACTCCAACAGAGAGAGGGTGGGATGAGGAGGTAGTGTGGGAGTGTGAGACTCTGAATGTGCGGTTGGAAATGTACGAGGAGATCCAAGATAGGGCGAGGTCTTTGATGCCAAAGAAGGAGAGGATCTGTAGTAGGAGGCAGTGGTCAACTGTGTCGAAAGCAGAGGACAGGTCTAGAAGGAGGAGTACAGAGTATTGTCCATTAGCTTTGGTGGTAAGTAGGTCGTTAGTGATTTTGGTCAGGGCTGTCTCAATTGAGTGATGAGGGCGGAAACCAGATTGTAGATTGTCAAAGAGCAAGTTAGACGAGAGGTGGGAGGAAAGTTCAGCGTGGTCGTGCTGCTCCAGGAGTTTGGAAGCGAATGGGAGCAGCGATATTGGGCGATAGCTGGACATGGTGGTTGGATCGAGGGTTGGCTTTTTAAGGATAGGCGTGATTGTGGCATGTTTGAAAGCAGAAGCGAAGGTGCCAGAAGTTAGTGATAGGTTGAAGAGGTGGGTTGGGGATGGAATAAGTGTGGTGGTGAGGTTGGGGAGGAGGTGGGATGGGATGGGGTCGAGCGCACAGGTGGTGAGGTGAGATTTAGAGAGGAGACAAGCCCCCCTTCAGTGATGTTGGATAGGGAGGTTATGGGGTTTGGGCATTGGTCTGGTATACAAAGGGGTTGTGGTGGTTGAACAATGAAGACTTGCCTTGTCTGGTCGATCTTATTTTTAAAGTGTGTGACAAAGTCCTCAGCAGAGATGAGGGAGGTTGGAGGGGGCAGTGGGGGGCGGAGGAGGGAGTTAAAGGTTTTGAATAACTGTTTGGGGTTGTAGGTTAGGGAAGATACGAGGGTTGTGAAGTAGGCCTGTTTAGCGGTGAGAGCAGATTTAAAAGCGAGTGTTGCTTGTTTAAATACAGTGAAGTCATCTTGCGAGTGTGCTTTCTTCCAACGCCGCTCCGCAACCCTGGACACTTGCCGGAGCTTTTTAGTGGTTTTATTGTGCCAAGGTTGTCTATTGATTCGTCGCACTCTGCCATGGACGAGAGGGGCAACCGTGTCAATAGCTGATGCGAGAGTGGCATTGTAGAAAGCAGTGTCTGTGTCGTGGAGTGAGGATATGGATGCCAGTGGTAGGATGGAGTCAGAGAGTGTGTGGGTGTCTAGGTTTGCAAGGTTTCTGCGGGGGTGCGCATGTTGCTGGACATGGATGACCGGTGAGGAGGACAGGGATGAGAAGGTGAGCAGATGGTGGTCAGATAGAGGGCTAGGGAAGGTGGTAAAGATAGATAGACAGCAGAGACGGGTGAATACCAGGTCTAATGTATGTCCGTCTGTGTGGGTGGCTGCGGAGAACCACTGAGTAAGTCCAAAGGCTGAGGTAAGGGACAGAAGTTTGGAGGCTGTTGACTGAAGGGTATCAATGGGGATGTTGAAGTCACCCATGATAATGGTGGAAATGTCTGCAGAGAGAAAGTGAAGAAGCCAGGTGGAGAATTGGTCAATAAGGCAGTGGCCGGGCCTGGAGGTCGGTATATGATGGCCACTT
Organism: Ranitomeya variabilis; assembly: GCF_051348905.1. Classification (NCBI taxonomy): domain Eukaryota; kingdom Metazoa; phylum Chordata; class Amphibia; order Anura; family Dendrobatidae; genus Ranitomeya; species Ranitomeya variabilis. The sequence continues at coordinate 708,189,457 of NC_135234.1, read as the reverse complement.
GGAGGTTGTAGGGAGAGTAGATGCGGACAGAATGGACTTCAAAAGAGGGGAGGATCAGGGAGGGTAGAGGTGGGTATTATGCTATGTGGAGGACTAGGGGGCACATTATACTATATGGAGGACTCGGCAGTGCATTATACTATGTGGAGGACTATGGGGTGCATTATACTAAACAAGCAAAATGCAGCCTATTCATCAAGTGATTGGATTTTTTATGCCGTAAAACAATTAATTGTTCTCAGCAGTGAAAACTGCAGATATGTTGCTGATAACATGGTATGGTATGGTGACTGATTGATCTACTAGTAATTGTTTTGTGCCCACACAAAAACCTCAGCTACTGCAGAGCAGCATAATACACTCCTTAGCTGTTGCAATTCATCATAATACACACCTCAGTCACTGCAGAACCTCATAATACACAACTCAGCCTCTGCAGAACCACATAATACACACATCAGCTGCTGCAGAACCTCATAATACACACATCAGCTGCTGCAGAAGCTCATAATACACCTCAGCTGCTGCAGAACCTCATAATACACACATCAGCTGCTGCAGAAGCTCATAATACACCTCAGCCGCTGCAGAAGCTCATAACACACACCTCAGCTGCTGCAAAGCCACATAATACCTACCTCAGTCACTGCAGAACCACATAATACACACATCAGCTGCTGCAGAACCTCATAATACACACCTCAGTCGCTGCAGCACCTCAATACACCTCAGTCACTGCAGAGCCCCATAATGCACACCTCATCTGCTGCAGAACCCCATAATACACACCTCAGCCACTGCAGAACCTCATAATGCAAACCTCACCTGCTGCAGAACCTCATAATGCACACCTCAGCTGCTGCAGAACCTCATAATGCACACCTGTCACTGCAGAACCACATAACACACCTCAGTCACTGCAGAACCACATAATACACACATCTAACCTCATAATACACATCTCCAAAACATCATAATGCACTTCAGCTACTTCAGAACCTCATTTTATGTCAAGTCTGTGTCTGACGCCATTACATTATGATATATATATATTTACTATATTCAAAATTATGTAAAGGATTTAATACATATATACAGTGGGTACAGAAAATATTCAGACCCCTTTAACATTTTCACTCTGTTTCATTGCAGCCATTTGGTAAATTCAAAAAAGTTCATTTTTTTAACAATAATATACACTCTGCACCCCATCTTGACTGAAAAAAGCAGAATTTTTGCAAATTTAATAAAAAAAGGAAAACTGAAATATCACATGGTCATAAGTATTCAGACCCTTTGCTCAGACACTCCTATTTAAGTCACATGCTGTCCATTTCCTTGTGATCCTCCTTGCGATGGTTCTACTCCTTCATTGGAGGCCAGCTGTGTTTAATTAAACTGATAGGACTTGATTTGGAAAGGCACACTCCTGTCTATATAAGACCTCACAGCTCACAGTGCATGTCAGACCAAATGAGAATCATGAGGTCAAAGGAACTGGCCAAGGAGCTCAGAGACAGAATTGTGGCAAGGCACAGATCTGGCCAAGGTTATAAAAGAATTTCTGCAGTACTGAAGGTTCCTAAGAGCACAGTGGCCTCCATAATCCTTAAATGGAAGAAGTTTGGGACCACCAGAAGTCTTACTAGACCTGGCCTTCCAGCCAAACTGAGTAATCTTGGGTGAAAAGCCTTGGTGAGAGAGCTAAAGAAGAACCCCAAGATCACTGTGGCTGAGCTTCAGAGATAGTAACATAGTAACATAGTTAGTAAGGCCGAAAAAAGACATTTGTCCATCCAGTTCAGCCTATATTCCATCATAATAAATCCCCAGATCTACGTCCTTCTACAGAACCTAATAATTGTATGATACAATATTGTTCTGCTCCAGGAGCAGAGATGCAGTAGGGAGATGGGAGAAAGTTCCACAAAGTCAACTATCACTGCAGCCCTCCACCAGTCGGGCCTTTATGGCTGAATGGCCCGACGGAAGCCTCTCCTCAGTGCAAGTCATATGAAAGCCTGCATAGAATTTTCTAAAAAACACATGAAGGTCTCCCAGACTATGAGAAATAAGATTCTATGGTCTGATAAGATGAAGATAGACCATTTTAGTGGTAATTCTAAATGGTATGTGTGGAGTAAACCAGGCACTGCTCATCATCACCTGCTCAATAAAATACCAACAATGAAACATGGTGGTGGCAGCATCATGCTATGGGGGTGCTTTTCAGGTGCAGGGACAGGACGACTGGTTGTCATTGAAGGAAACATGAATGCAGCCAAGTACAGAGATATCCTGGATGAAAACCTCTTCCAGAGTGCTCTGGACCTCAGACTTGGCCAAAGGAGCTGGAGAGGATCTGCATGGAAGAATGGCAGAGGATCCCCAAATCCAGGTGTGAAAAATTTGTTGCATCATTCCCAAGAAGACTCGTGGCTGTACTAGCTCAAAAGGGTGCTTCTACTCAATACTGAGCAAAGGGTCTGAATACTTATGACCATGTGATATTTCAGTTTTTCTTGTTTAATAAATTTGCAAACATTTCTACATTTCTGTTTTTTTTTCAGTCAAGATGGGGTGCAGAGTGCACATTAATGAGAAAAAAATGAACTTTTTTGAATTTTCCAAATGGCTGCAATGAAATGAAGAGTGAAAAATGTAAAGGGATCTGAATACTTTCCGTACCCACTGTATATACACATGACATATACATATATACCGTATTTTTCTGACTATAAGACGCACTTTTGCTCCCCCAAATTTTTTGGGAAAGTGGAGGGGTGCGTCTTAAAATCTGAATCTGTGTGCTGTGCTGTAGAGGAGGGGGAGCAGCTCTGGAGTGGTGTCAGGGGGCTTGAGTGGGCTGGCTGTGGGCTGCAGAGACAGCAGGAGGTCCTGTGCTCCCGCTCATTAGCCTCATGTAATATTCACTGCACCTACTGTCCATCACCTCAGTGATGAAGCTGCCAGAGTTGATCCACAACTTGTTTGTCTGCCAGCAGCACGGGGGGGGCATGTGTCTTCCAGCAGCACAGGGGGGCATGTGTCTGCTAGCAGCACAGGGGGGCATGTGTCTGCCAGCAGCACAGGGGGGACATGTGTCTTCCAGCAGCACGGGGGGGCATGTGTCTTCCAGCAGCACAGGGGGGCATGTGTCTTCCAGCAGCACAGGGGGGCATGTGTCTTCCAGCAGCACAGGGGGGGCATGCGTCTGCCAGCAGCAGAGGGGGGCATGTGTCTGCCAGCAGCACAGGGGGGCATATAGTGACCGGCGGGGCATGTGTCTGCCAGCAGCACAGGGGGCATATAGTGACCAGGGGGGCATGTGCCTGACAGCAGCACAGGGGGGCATGTTCAGCACAAGGATGGGGGTTATATAGATACCAGGATGAGGGACATATGATTTGTAAGACGGACACTGGTATTATAAGACAGACCCCCATTTAACATAAAAAAAATATTTTTTTCTCTTTTTCTTCACCAAATTTGGGGGTGCGTCTTATAATCAGGTGCGTCTTATAAAGCGAAAAATATGGGTAAATAATATGACACTCTATATTATGTATAGGATGTGATAGATAGATGGATCGGTAGATAGATAATATATTTATATATACATATATCTCTACCAAATGAAAATGGCTTTACTGACACTTGATCCAGCGGTGAAGTAGGGGGGAATTTTTATTTTTATATTACTGATGCTGATGCTGGCGCTGCTGTCTTAGGCACCCGTCCTTCAGTGCCTAGTGGTAACTAAGCTTCTTAGTTGGGCCCCATTTTCTTAATATTGAAGCCATGTCCCTCAGTCAGCTGACCTGTCCTGTCCTAATCACGTTTCTGTCTATAAGATGTCTGTAAATGCAGGAATCTACAGCAAGCCAATCTGCGCTCGCTGAAAAATACGCAAATGAGTTGGTGGCAAAAAGAAACAACCAATGTTTTTTCAACTAGTTTTTCCTAAAGGTTCAGTGGGACAAGTCATATTGTCAGCAGGAGCGGGTCATATTGTCAGCAGGAGCGGGTCATATTGTCAGCAGGAGCGGGTCATATTGTCAGCAGGAGCGGGTCATATTGTCAGCAAGGGCGGGTCATATTGTCAGCAGGGGCGGGTCATTCTGCCAGCAGGTCACTTGATTTTTTAATCTTCCTAAGGTAAAAGCTTCTGTCATTACTGGCACATAAATAGAGATGAGGTTATCCTGTATAACCGTGTGCGGTGCTGAGATTATGGTAGTGTAATGTAACTGCCAACAAGCTGAAATAACATTTATCAGCGAGAACAGGAGTATGGGATAGATAGGCCCTTATATGTCCCTGGCAGGGAAGACCTGTCCCTTCAAATAGGAACTACGCGACATGAAGTGGTCTCTGCTGCACACTTTGGTGGCTCAGAGCTTATATAGCTCTATAGCAGTAGTCCCCAACTCCAAGAGCCACCAACAGGTCATGTTTTCAGAATTTTCAGGTGATAATTGTAGTACCTGCACAGGCAATGATTTAGTCACCTGGGTCAAACTAAGGTCATCCTGAAAACATAACCTGATAGTGGCTCTTGAGGAATGGAGTTGGGGAACACTGGTCTATTATAGAGCAGAATTGACCGTAGAGAGGAAATACCAGACTTAGGTTGTCCAACCCCGAAATCCAATTTTTTTTTTTTTTAGCTAATCTGTGCTGTATTGTAATATTCAACATACCTATACATTTTGTTTTTTGTTTCTACCATTTGCTTGTCATGAATTTCACTTCATTCCCTGCATCCAGTTTGTTTACCTCTGGCTCTCCAGGCAGCTTCCTGAGCTTTTTTTTTCTAAGCTCACAGCCATAGCTAGCACCACCACTTCCTCAGAGTCCAGCCCTGTCCTCTGCCCGCACAGTACACACTCATTGGCTGTTAGTATCTGCCCTAGCACTGCCATCTGCCTCCCCACTGCAACCTCATTGGCTGTTAGTATCTGCCCCAGCACCGCCATCTGCCTTCCCACTGCAACCTCATTGGCTGTTAGTATCTGCCCCAGCACCGCCATCTGCCTCACATCACATTCACAGTAGTGACAGACAGGGTTGACAACCTACTGACATACAAATTCTGGACACCTGGACTCAAATTCACAGGTGGCTTAAACTTTTTACAGATGTTTAACGTAACACGCCCCCTAAAGACCAGATGAGGAGTTCTCTCCAACAAAGGAAGGAATCTAAGTTGACGAAAATAATACTTGACCTGTCTGTGATCCATAGATAACCAATGTAGAAAGCTGATCACATGTTTAAAATGATATAAAAGACCATTAATAAAAAGCATTATACAGCACAAGGAAACTATTGCTGGCCTCCCCTGACCAGTGGAACCAGATAAATAGGGAAACAGGAGACATGACTGGTTCTCCTGCAGCGTGTGACCACAGGCAATCAACAAGCTAGGTTCTGCAAAGATTTAACCTTCTAAGGCTAGTTTTACACTAGCATTCAGCAGGGCTGCGGATGGCAGCCTTCTTCCTCTGTTAAGTACCGCCCACTGCCACACCTCTTCCTTCAACTCCGCCTACGTCTGCATGTGTCCTGCATACTCTATCTTTAACATTGGGTACACAGACCATGCGGATGCCTCCGCATACGTCGTTTTGACGCTGCACTGAACTGCGTCGAACGCAACATGTTGCGGTTGGTGCAGCGTCAAAACTTCGCATACGGAGGCATCCGCATACTTCCGCATGGCCTGCGTACCCAATGTTAAAGATAGGTGCGCAGGACGCATGCAGACGTAGGTGGAGCTGAAGGAAGAGGCGCAGCAGTGGGCGGGGCTTAACGGAGGAATAAGGCTGCCGTCCGCAGCCCTGCCGAAGGCTAATGTGAAGCTAGCCTAACCTGACTAGGAGCTGCAGCTCTGGAAGTTGATGCCTGAGTCACTCTCTGCTGACCACAGCTATCTATGGAGTCAAAACGAGGGTTGTGTGAACCTGTGGAATCCACAGACCCTGACACCACCGTTACAGCTGGAGATGTTTGAGAAAACCTCCTTGTAACAGATACCGTATGGGGATAGATTAATCTACTAGTGATGGTTCTGTGCCCATCATTCTACCTTAGCCGGCGTAAAGAGGTCGGGAAACAAGCGACGAACGACTTGAGTATTGTCCATCACGTGTTTAACAGCCTGAACTCAGTGCATGTAAATATAACCGGCATATTTCTGTGCGATGGTGCAATATGTGAGCATTTGGGTCCCCACTTTAAACGTTGCCCAGGGCCCCACCTAGTCTAAAACCGGCCCTAGACCTACCACCAGACCATGCATTGCGGTCCGCAAAAGTCCGTTCTATCAAAATATAGAACTTATCAAGTATGGCAAAAACCGTTAAAGAACATGAGTAGAGCCAATATTGCTGGTTTTTGTTTGCCTTATCTCTTCCAAAAAAGCAATCAGAACATAGTATGTATCATAAAATGATATAAATTAAAATTCCAGCTCGACTTTCAGATTTTTTTCTCTAATCACTAAAATATATAACTATACAATTTGGTAGCATTTTAATTGTTCGAATCTGAAGACAAATCACGTTGCCAGCACATTATTGCTGCACAACAAACACCATAAAAAAAAACCTAAAAAAACAATAGCGTAATTGCTTTTTTTAACGTTTTACCTCACTTGGAATTTTTTTTTCCCCGTTTTCGGTACATTACATGGTAAAGTGCATGGTGTAATTTAACAATACAACTCGTCCAGCATTACAAATTTTCTCATAGTGCTGTGTTCACGGAAGACTAAAAAAAAGTTATGTCTCTTGGAAAAAGAGAAGAGCACAAAAAACAATTTACATGTGGGTCCTTAAAGGGTTAATTATTGTTTGGTGGATTTTTTTATACATTGTAAAATTAAAAGTTAAAAAAAAACACCAGAAGTTCGAAAAATTGTAAAAGGGCCCTGTCAAGAAGCGGTTAAAAAAATAACTAATAAAAGAAAAAACACTAAAAGAGAATGAATAAAAACTATCTGATCAATCTGCTGCCACTGGAGCGCCAACATTTAGAACTGACCTTCCTGGTCTTTGTTCACTTCACTGCAGCAACAAAGCTTCAGCTGGGTTATTGATGCAGGGAAGTAAATAAAGTTCGGTGAGGACCACTAGAGCATCAGTATTGGAGCTGTGGGGGATTGAACAGTTGAATATATCTTATTTCCCTGCTGTTTCTCAAGTTCTGAACAACTTCTTTAGCTTTTATTTACATGTAACCCTCAAAACTCATATACTACATGGAAAAACATAAGTGAGAGTAGTGCTTTTCTGAGTGTAGTAGGTGAGTATTAATGTGACCATTAAAACAAAAACCTCTCACCTGCTGAGGTTGCGTAGGTAGGGCACAACTCCATAAACCTTGTGAACAGTTGCAGAAGGGTGCAGCCGACTTGGTTGCTGTGAAAAATTCTTCCAGAGAGAGTCCCAACAGAACATAATCAGACAGAGAAAAGCCAGGTAACTATCACTCCCAAAGGCAGAAAATAGATAATTCGCCATAATTCATAAAAGCAAAAATTTTATTAAAAACACAACGCCTTTCGGCTGTACCCAGCCTTTCTCAGATGCCGTCTTCTTGAGTTACCCAACCTCTTTACACAGTCCTGCAATGTTGTTAGTATAATCTCAGCAGCTAACGTATCACTTATACCGTTTCCTCTTTCATTACAATGGTGTTATGATATTGTAGCAACTCACTCGGGAAAATAGGTAACACACTAAAAACTGCAACTGACCCTGTTTGTTCCTGTACAGACTAGAGATCTTGACCCCGCAGTCCCTAGTGGTTCCTGCGTGAGCTGAGATTGCCCTAACCACAATCTAGATGATGGCTACTCAAACCTATACTACCTGAAAGGCCATCGAGTATTTCACGTTCCTCCTAAAGAACCGGAGTGCAGAGCAGACTGAAAATAACCTAAAGAAGGTAAAGTGTGCTGAAATAGAAAGAGATACCAAAGTGAGTAAATCAAACCTTGAAATCTAATATGTAAAGCTGAATGTGTGTGTGTGTATGTGTGTGTGTGTGTGTGTGTGTGTGTGTGTGTGTGTGTGTGTGTGTGAATGTGTGTGTGTGTATGTGTGTGTGTGTGTGTGTGTGTGTGTGTGTGTGTGTGTGTGTGTGTATGTCCAGGATTGGCATCTGCACCGTCGCAGCTAAAGCCATAAAATTTTGCACAGTCACACGTCTGGACCCCGAGAGCGTCATAGGCTATGTTGTGAGGCGAAATTTTAACCCCGCGCGTTCCAATTCACCAAACAATTTTGCCCCTATCTACATAATGGGGAAAAGTGAAAGGAAAAGTGTTGGAGGCAAATTGACAGCTGCCAGATGTGAACAAGGGGGACTTAAAGAATGAGAGCGATGGCGCCAAAGAGTATATACCGTACAGTTGCTAAGGTGGGGCCCCGACATGGGATACTCACCACACACGGGGATATGAACACACACACAAAATGCGCCACACACTACCACGTGCTTGAACACATATCACCCTCAGCACACATTTCACCACACATACACCAACCTAGCCACATAAAAGTTGAAGCACAAAAGTCGCTGCTCAAAACTCGCCACGCGCAAAACTCGCCACATGCAAAACTAGGCTCACGCAAAACTCGCCACACGTGCAAATCTCACCTCATGGAAAACTCGCCACACGCAAAACCTGCACACGCGAAAAAATTGCCACATGCACAAAAGTTGCAACACATGCAAAAATTGCCTCACACAAAACTTGCACATACTCAAAACGCACCCCACATAAAACTCGACACGCGCAAAACTCACCATGCGCAAAACTTGCTGCACACATCTTCCTACACTAGACTGTCACATGCAACTCAACACACAAAAAGTTGCTACACGCATGTCGCCACACGCAACTCAACACACACAACTTGACACATGAAACTCACCCTAAAACACACACAAGTCTGGTATTATCCTTCAAAAATAAAAATCTGATTAATAAGCAGGCAAACTACAAGAGCAACAAATGTACCATATAGGAAATACGGCAGCTGTCAGTCACATGACCTGTCTATTATGTGTATGTGTGAGCTAATATATACTACCAGGGGGGAGGGCTTCCTGTTGGCTGGGGATTTATCAGGCTGCCAATTTAGCTTACAAATACTGAGGTAAAAATACTGAGCAAATAACGTGTGAATGAGGTCTAATACAGGAGGAGATGACACACAGGTATATACTATATACAGGGGAGATGACACACACATATATACTATATGCAGGGGAGATGACACACAGGTATATACTATATACAGGAGGAGATGACACACACATATATACTATATACAGGGGAGATGACACACAGGTATATACTATATACAGGGGAGATGACACACATATATACAGGGGAGATGTGTTATGGACCTGGTGGTTAGGTGCACCAGGAATGACCTGATAGTTAAACACGGAATCGGGACGAGCTCTGGGGAAATGGGAACTGTCATGAATCCCCAATGGCTAGGGATAGCACAGGACAAGCAAAGTACAAATAAATAACGGACGAGCTCTAGGGTGATGGAACCTGGGCTGACCGCTGCCCTACGCCTGACAAACGCAACTAGAGATAGCCAGGGAGCGTGCCTACGTTGGTTCTAGACGCCACGCACCAGCCTAAGAGCTAACTAGTACTGCAGAGAAAACAAGACCTCACTTGCCTCCAGAGGAATGAACCCCAAAAGATATAGTTGCCCCCTCACATGTATTGACGGTGAAATGAGAGGAAGGCACACACATAGAGATGATATATATAGTTTTAGCAAATTGAGGCCCGCTGTAAACTAGAAAGCAGAACGATACAAAAGGGGACTGAGCGGTCAGCAAAAAACCCTAATCAAAAAAAAACCATCCTGAGATTACAAGAACCCATGTGCCAACTCATGGCACATGGGGAGAACCTCAGTCCACTAGAGCTACCAGCTAGCATAGAGACATAATAAGCAAGCTGGACAAAAAACCAAACAACTGAAAATCAGCACTTAGCTTATCTTGAAAGATCTGGGAGCAGGAAGGCAGGAACCAAACAGAGCACATCTGAATACATTGATAGCCGGCAAGGAAATGACAGAAAGGCCAGGTAAAATAGGAAACACCCAGCCTCTGATGGACAGGTGGAAACCAAAGGCCGCAACCCACCAAAGTCACCCAGTACCAGCAGTAACCACCAGAGGGAGCCCACAAACAGAATCCACAACAGTACCCCCCCTTGAGGAGGGGTCACCGAACCCTCACGAGAACCCCCAGGGCGATCAGGGTGAGCTCTATGGAAGGCGCGGACCAAATCAGTCGCATGAACATCGGAGGCGACCACCCAGGAATTATCCTCCTGACCATAACCCTTCCACTTAACCAAATACTGGAGTTTGCGTCTGGAAACACGAGAATCCAAGATCTTCTCAACAACATACTCCAATTCTCCCTCCACCAGCACCGGAGCAGGAGGCTCAACCGAAGGAACAACGGGCACCTCATACCTCCGCAACAACGACCGATGGAACACATTATGAATAGCAAACGATGCTGGGAGATCCAAACGAAAAGATACAGGGTTAAGAATCTCCGAGATCCTATAAGGACCGATGAACCGAGGCTTGAACTTAGGAGAAGAGACCTTCATAGGGACAAAACGAGAAGACAACCACACCAAATCCCCAACAAGAAGTCGGGGGCCCACGCGGCGACGGCGATTAGCAAACTGCTGAGTCCTCTCCTGAGATAACTTCAAATTGTCCACTACCTGATTCCAAATCTGATGTAGCCTGTCCACCACCACGTCCACTCCAGGACAATCCGAAGACTCCACCTGACCAGAGGAAAAACGAGGATGAAACCCCGAATTACAAAAAAAAGGAGAGACCAACGTGGCAGAACTAGCCCGATTATTAAGAGCAAATTCGGCCAGTGGCAAAAAAGCAACCCAGTCATCTTGATCAGCAGAAACAAAACACCTCAAATAAGTTTCCAAGGTCTGATTAGTTCGCTCCGTCTGGCCATTCGTCTGAGGATGGAATGCAGACGAGAAAGACAAATCAATGCCCATCTTGGCACAAAACGTCCGCCAAAATCTAGACACAAACTGGGATCCCCTGTCAGAAACGATATTCTCCGGAATCCCATGCAAACGAACCACGTTCTGAAAAAATAAAGGGACCAACTCAGAGGAGGAGGGCAACTTAGGCAAGGGCACCAAATGAACCATCTTAGAAAAGCGGTCACACACAACCCAGATAACGGACATTTTCTGTGAAACCGGGAGATCAGAAATAAAATCCATGGAAATGTGCGTCCAAGGCCTCTTCGGGATGGGCAAGGATAACAACAACCCACTGGCCCGAGAACAGCAAGGCTTAGCTCGAGCACACACTTCACAAGACTGCACAAAGGTACGCACATCCCTAGACAAGGAAGGCCACCAAAAAGACCTGGCCACCTAGTCTCTAGTACCAAATATTCCAGTATGACCAGCCAACACAGAAGAATGGACCTCGGAGATGACTCTACTGGTCCAATCATCCGGGACAAACAGTCTTTCTGGTGGACAACGATCCGGTTTATCCACCTGAAACTCCTGCAATGCACGTCGCAAGTCTGGGGATACGGCGGACAATATTACCCCATCCCTAAGGATACCAGTAGGCCCAGAGTCTCCAGGAGAGTCAGGCACAAAACTCCTGGAAAGAGCATCTGCCTTCACATTCTTAGAACCTGGCAGGTATGAAACCACGAAATTGAAACGAGAAAAAAACAACGACCAACGAGCCTGTCTAGGATTCAAACGCCTGGCAGACTCAAGGTAAATGAGATTCTTGTGATCAGTCAAGACCACCACACGATGTTTAGCACCCTCAAGCCAATGACGCCACTCCTCAAATGCCCACTTCATGGCCAAAAGCTCCCGATTACCCACATCATAATTGCGCTCGGCGGGCGAGAATTTTCTAGAGAAGAATGCACATGGCTTCATCACCGAGCCATTAGAACTTCTCTGTGACAAAACCGCCCCCGCTCCAATCTCGGAAGCATCAACCTCAACCTGAAAAGGAAGTGAAACATCTGGTTGACACAACACAGGAGCAGAAGAAAACCGGCGCTTAAGTTCCTGAAAGGCCTCCACGGCCGCAGGAGACCAATCCGCAACATCAGCACCCTTTTTAGTCAAATCAGTCAAAGGTTTAACAATACTGGAAAAATTAGCAATGAACCGACGATAAAAATTAGCAAACCCCAAGAACTTCTGAAGGCTCTTAACAGATGTAGGTTGTGTCCAGTCACAAATAGCCTGAACCTTGACGGGATCCATCTCAATAGTAGAAGGAGAAAAAATGTACCCCAAAAAAGAAATCTTCTGGACTCCGAAGAGACACTTTGAGCCCTTCACAAACAGAGAATTGGCCCGCAGAACCTGAAACACCTTCCTGACCTGTAGAACATGAGACTCCCAGTCATCAGAAAACACCAAAATATCATCCAAATACACAATCATAAACTTATCCAGATATTCACGGAAAATATTGTGCATAAAGGACTGAAAGACTGATGGAGCATTGGAGAGTCCAAAAGGCATTACCAAATACTCAAAATGGCCCTCAGGCGTATTAAATGCGGTCTTCCACTCATCACCCTGTTTTATCCGCACCAGATTATACGCACCGCGAAGATCTATCTTAGTGAACCACCTAGCCCCCTTAATGCGAGCAAACAAATCAGTTAATAATGGCAATGGATACTGATATTTGACTGTAATCTTATTCAGAAGGCGATAATCTATACAAGGCCTCAGGGAACCATCTTTTTTTGCCACGAAAAAAAAACCTGCTCCCACTGGGGACGAAGATGGACGAATATGTCCCTTTTCCAAGGACTCCTTAATATAATTCCGCATAGCAGTATGCTCTGGCAGTGACAGATTAAATAAACGACCCTTAGGGAACTTACTGCCAGGAATCAATTCTATAGCACAGTCACACTCTCTATGAGGAGGGAGCGAATTGAGCTTAGGCTCCTCAAAAACATCCCTATAGTCAGACAAAAACGCAGGGACCTCAGAAGGAGTAGATGAAGCGATTGAAATCGGAGGTGCATCATCATGAACCCCCTGACATCCCCAGCTTAACACAGACATTGTTTTCCAGTCCAGGACAGGATTATGAGTTTGTAACCATGGCAGACCCAGCACTAGTACATCATGTAAATTATACAGTACAAGGAAGCGAATCACCTCCTGATGAACGGGAGTCATGCGCATGGTCACTTGTGTCCAGTACTGCGGTTTATTCATAGCCAATGGTGTAGAGTCAATTCCCTTCAGAGGAATAGGAACTTCCAGAGGCTCCAGACTAAAACCGCAGCGTTTAGCAAATGACCAATCCATAAGACTCAGGGCAGCGCCCGAATCCACATAGGCATCGACGGAAATGGAAGACAGTGAAAAAATCAGAGTCACAGACAAAATGAACTTAGGCTGCAGAGTACCAATGGCAAAAGATTTATCAACCCTTTTTGTGCGTTTAGAGCATGCTGATATAACATGAGCTGAATCACCACAATAAAAACACAATCCATTTTTCCGCCTATAATCTTGCCGTTCACTTCTGGACTGAATTCTATCACATTGCATAGTCTCAGGTGCCTGTTCAGAAGACACCGCCAACTGGTGCACGGGTTTGCGCTCCCGTAAACGCCGATCAATCTGAATGGCCATAGCCATAGACTCATTCAGACCTGTAGGCGTAGGGAACCCCACCATAATATCCTTAATGGCCTCAGAAAGACCATTTCTGAAGTTTGCAGCCAGGGCGCACTCATTCCACTGAGTAAGCACCGACCATTTCCGAAATTTTTGACAATATATTTCCGCTTCATCATGCCCCTGAGAGAGGGCTAATAAAGCCTTTTCAGCCTGAATCTCCAGGTTAGGTTCCCCATAGAGCAATCCCAATGCCAGAAAAAACGCATCCACACTGAGCAATGCAGGATCCCCTGGTGCCAATGCAAATGCCCAATTCTGAGGGTCGCCCCGCAGGAAAGATATTACAATCTTGACCTGTTGAGCAGGGTCTCCAGAGGAGCGAGATTTTAAAGAAAGAAACAATTTACAATTGTTCCTGAAATTCAGGAAGGTAGATCTATCTCCAGAAAAGAACTCTGGAATAGGAATTCTAGGTTCAGACATGGGAGTGTGAACAACACAATCCTGTATGTTTTGAACTTTTGCCGCGAGATTACTCAGGCTGGAAGCCAAACTCTGGACATCCATGTTAAACAGCTAAGATCAGAGCCATTCAAGGGTTAAGAGGAGGTAAGAAGCAGCTAGACAGCAATTAAGGGCTAGGCAGCAAAACTCTGAAGGGAAAAAAAAAAAAAATTTCCCTTAAACACTTCTTTTTCTCCTGCTTCAGCCCAAACAATTAACACTTTGTGGGCCGGCTATACTGTCATGAATCCCCAATGGCTAGGGATAGCACAGGACAAGCAAAGTACAAATAAATAACGGACGAGCTCTAGGGTGATGGAACCTGGGCTGACCGCTGCCCTACGCCTGACAAACGCAACTAGAGATAGCCAGGGAGCGTGCCTACGTTGGTTCTAGACGCCACGCACCAGCCTAAGAGCTAACTAGTACTGCAGAGAAAATAAAGACCTCACTTGCCTCCAGAGGAATGAACCCCAAAAGATATAGTTGCCCCCTCACATGTATTGACGGTGAAATGAGAGGAAGGCACACACATAGAGATGATATATATAGTTTTAGCAAATTGAGGCCCGCTGTAAACTAGAAAGCAGAACGATACAAAAGGGGACTGAGCGGTCAGCAAAAAACCCTAATCAAAAAAAAACCATCCTGAGATTACAAGAACCCATGTGCCAACTCATGGCACATGGGGAGAACCTCAGTCCACTAGAGCTACCAGCTAGCATAGAGACATAATAAGCAAGCTGGACAAAAAACCAAACAACTGAAAATCAGCACTTAGCTTATCTTGAAAGATCTGGGAGCAGGAAGGCAGGAACCAAACAGAGCACATCTGAATACATTGATAGCCGGCAAGGAAATGACAGAAAGGCCAGGTAAAATAGGAAACACCCAGCCTCTGATGGACAGGTGGAAACCAAAGGCCGCAACCCACCAAAGTCACCCAGTACCAGCAGTAACCACCAGAGGGAGCCCACAAACAGAATCCACAACAGGGAACTCTGCTGACCGCAAACTCTACTCCTATCAACACAACTAGAAATAGCCGTGGAGCGTGCCTAACTCTGCCTAGACGCCTCTTCACAGCCTAAGGACTAACTTCCCCTAAAGAAAGGAAACAAAGCCTCACTTGCCTCAGAGAAATTTCCCCAAAAGGTAGAAGCAGCCCCCCACAAGTATTGACTGTGAGATAAGAGGAAATCACAAACACAGGATGAAATAGGTTTTAGCAAAGAGAGGCCAGTCTAACTAAACAGATTGAGGACAGAAAAGGGATCTTTGCGGTCAACACAAAAAGCTACAAAAACCACGCAGAGTGTGCAAAAAATACCCCCGCACCGACTCACGATGCGGTGGTGCCACTCTGCACCCCCAGAGCTTCCAGCTAGCCAGATAGTTTCATGATAGCAAGCTGGACTAAAACTTAGCAAGAAAAACCATATGTATCAAATGAACAAGCAGGAACTTAGCTTGTGCTGGAGTAGACAGGTCCTCAGAAAGATCCAGGAGAGGTCAGAACCAGTACTAGAACATTGACAGCTGGCATGGAGTAACGATCTGAGTGGAGTTAAATAGAGAATCCAGCCAAGCCCTAAACGAGGGCAGCTGGAGAAGGAATCTCAGAACCAGCAGCTCCACTCACAGCCACCAGAGGGAGTCCACAGACAGAACTCACCGAAGTACCATTCATGACCACAGGAGGGAGCTCAAGAACGGAATTCACAACAGAGATGACACAGGTATATACTATATACAGGAGGAGATGACATACAGGTACATACTATATACAGGAGGAGATGACATACAGGTATATCCTATATACAGGGGAGATGACACATGTATATACTATATACAGGAGAAGATGACACACAGATATATACTATATACAGGAGACGACACACAGGTATATACTATATACAGGAGGAGATGACACACACATATATACTGTATACAGGGGAGATGACACACAGGTATATACTATATACAGGGGAGATGACACGCGTATATACTATATACAGGAGGAGATGGCATACAGATACATACTATATACAGGAGGAGATGACATACAGGTATATACTATATACAGGGGAGATGACACACGTATATACAGGAGGAGATGACACACAGATATATACTATATACAGGAGCAGATGAAACACAGGTATATACAATATACAGGAGCAGATGACACACAGGTACATACTATATACAGGAGGAGATGACACACAGGTATATACTATATACAGGAGCAGATGACACACAGGTATATACTATATACAGGAGGAGATGACACACAGATATATACTATATACAGGAGGAGATGACACACAGGTATATACTATATACAGGAGCAGATGACACACAGGTACATACTATATACAGGAGGAGATGACATACAGGTATATACTATATACAGGAGCAGATGACACACAGGTTGTGAGACTATTCTTACTGAGTGTATTGGGGGACACTCGCTTGGCCGCGATATTCAGCACACGAGCACGGGTTTTTAAAACAAAACAGCCTATTTGGTTTATTAAGGTATCATGAACAGTCTATTTACACACTGTACCAGGACATCGCATCAAGTTTCATACCTGGTCTGCAGCAACTAAACATGCTGGTCCTCTCCTGACCAGTTGCGGTGGGCTACCACACAGTTCATAGAACATAACAAGCACCATCAGTCACTGATACCTTATGGGAGCTCCTGCTCCATCTGCTGACTCCTTGTCAGTCCTCTCTCCTGGGGAAACTGCCTTGCGGGGTTCACCAACTTGCCTGGCCGGCACACATCAGTCCAGAGCCACCGAAGGCCGGTAGCTTCCCCAACACCGATCATCCAGGTCCACAGTCTCTCAGGTGCTCCAAGACTCCACTCACAGGAGCTTCTAACACAGACTGTCCAGGACCATGATCACACTGTGGTCTTCAGAACGTCCATCCCACCTGGGACCATCCACCACAGAGGCATGTGGCCTGTCTGGGTGCTATTCAGGACTTAGTCCAACACCCAGGCCACCAGGTCCAAGCCATGTGCTTTCCAGTAAGCCTCCTCCCAGGTCTTCCAACACAGGCTTCCAGGACCTTGCACTTGGACCTACCAGATCCAAACACTGGAACCACACAGGAACCACACTGAAGACCCATGTGACCCACACACTGGTCACGTTATGTACCTGTAACCACACCCACAGTAATGGATCACATGGGCTGGTCACGTGATCCTGACATCACTGCAGGTCGATCCTCACGGCCTCAATACGACTCCGTGCACATACCGGGGAGACCATGCAGCGCCCCCTACCTGTTACAGGGGTCACTGCATCACATATCCCCCCCCCTCTGTTCAAACTTGTGGGGTTGAACACCTGTCATACACGTGGGGTCACGGGATATGTCACGCACGTTACCTTGCCCTACCTGTCGAGAACCGTCTCAGTCGGTTTTGAGCATCACACACAACCATCCAGTTGTTGAGTTTAACCCGCCCCCAGCGGTCAACATGTAGGCCTTGAGCTTTGACCTTTAAGTCACAGTCTGTCTGTGTCACCAAACCTTTAGTCCAGTTTGTCTCTTTACTCGACCTTTCTCTCCAGGGTCGCCACCTTATGTTCTGCAGCTGTTTATTGACCTGCCGTCTGTACAGTCTTAGCTGCTCTATTTCTCTCAGGTATGCCATGCGATACCTCAGGAGCATCCGGATATTCCCTAGACTCTCCTTGGACCCGACAACCAGGAATGACACCATCCCATCTTCACCCACCTGGGCCTCGTCTTCAGCCGGAATCCTCAGTCTCTCCACACCGGACATATCAACCATCTCCTGCATCACTTTCCCAAATCTGCCAATGAGCTTCGCTACCAGAGCTCTGGGCACTTGGACTGTGTCCTCTACCAAGCCCAGATGACTTTGAGCTTTCCTGGCTTGCTCCAAACATCGAGTGGCTTCATTATTCCTCAACAGGATCATCTGTTTCGTGCGGAGGCACTGTAGGTGCATGTCCCTCAGGACAGCCACCCTCTTCACTGTGACTTCCTTAGTAGACAGTATCACCAACTGTTTCGTCTCCAGTGCCCAGTGCACACTACACGCTTCTACTGCCTTTTTAAAGGCCTCATGCACACCCTCACGGGTACATGCATCTTGCGCCTCTACGGGTACATCTACCACGCACTTGAAGAGCGGAGTCTCACTTTCTTCAGGAACGGACGGCTCCTGCTTTGCCATGGACCTTTCCATCAAGACACCTGTCACAACCGGGTGACTATCTTGTTCTGCTTTTAGCGCCAACTCCTCTTCAGCTTTACCCTCTTCCAGACCCCGGGTCAAGATGGGCATTAGCAGCTTCACCTCGTTACCACTCTGGTACTGGCACGAGAAGTCTGCGACCACCACCTCTTTCTCTTGTAGAGGGCCTTTTAGTGCTTCTCTAAGCACCCCAATGTCTTCCTTTAGGGTCTGATACACACTTTGCCACGTGAACAGGTGACCTCTGAGCTCAGAGACTTCCTTCTCCAGCTCATCCACCCTGTGCTCAGCTGCTTGTCTCAGGACCCTTTCTCGTTCAACATGGTCTTTCACCGTCTCTTTAATCAATTCTATCTCGCTTTTCCCATCCTCTGGATTGGTGGAACATCCATCACTTGAGGAGGTATTTACTTCAGGCACCACTTCCTTGGTGGCCTCCTCCACTTCTGCACCCTCAGCCTCTGCACTGTCAGGGTCGGCCCTCTCTTGGGTCTCAGCGGTGACATCATTAGGTTCGTCCCTTTTCCCTGGGACTTCAGAGTACTTCATACACCCCAGGTCCTCAGCATCTTCCGTCAATTCTTCACACGGAACAACTGGTTCAGTCCCTTTGCCTCTTTTACGTCTCCGGCGACGGGAGGAAGACTTGCCATTTGTATCTGAGTCAACCTTATTGCACTCTTTCCCACTGGCATCACCGTCTGAATGGGAGTCACCACCAACCGTCACCACAGGTCCTGGACCCCGTCCTCCACCTGTCACCACAGGTCCTGGACCCCGTCCTCCACCCGTCACCACAGGTCCTGGACCCCATCCTCCACCTGTCACCATGGCACATGCGCTTGTTACTGGCCATGACTTGTCACAGTCACCCCCAGAATTTGTGTCACACCCCACAGTATGATGACCCCGCAAGTCACTCTCTGTCTGGGTGTCAGCTCCACTTGTTTTATCCACCAGACCACTACCAGTCGTATTGTGGCACACTTCAGGTGGCGTCAGGTCAGTTAGTTGGACAGTCACACCTTTACCTCTGGTCAGGCCTACCTTAGGACTGTCAACTCTAAGGGGCGCCTTCTCAACATTACTATCTGACATCCACATTATATCCACAAACACTTCAGCCTTTTCCCACAGTGCTTCCAAATCTTGTCCTATTACCATAGGATACGGCAAGATCGGGACTACAGCCACCTCATGGTATGTGGAAATGTCCGCTGCGACAATGTAGATAGTGGCTACCTGAAGATATTTAGTGTCCCCAGGTGACACAGAATTTCCTGGAAGGGTTCTCAGCAAAGACGCTTCTCTCCCCGGGTCTATCAACCCCCACACACACTTTCCATCCAGCCAAAAAGGACACAGTCGTGACACCTCACTGATTGCCGCCCCTTTTTTGGCTCCGCCCCCTTTTTGGGCAAGTGCTCCGCTTTTTGACACCACCCCGGTTCGGGATTCAGCCCCCCTTCGGGATTCCACCCCTTTTTGGGCCATTACCCCTATTCGGGTTACCGCCCCTTTCTGGGACTCTGCCCCCTTTTGGGCAAGCATCTCCATTTGGGGTCCCCGCTCACTATTAGGGATACTCCCCTCCCTGGGATACACCCCGTGGACTTCCCCACGGCACTCAGGCCCCAGTTCGCACAGTACACCCCTTTGTCTCTGGTCTTGTACTGGCCCTTTAAGAGTCAGCACAACTTGGCAGAAAAAGGGGGAGAAAAAAAAATAAATTTTTTTTTTTTTTTTCCTTTTATACGTCACTTCACCAGCTCCTGCTGGTACTGCCACAGCTCCCGCTGCAGACACATACAACCGGCACCTCCGGCTGCCAACCACAAGCCACTGCAGCTCCGTCTGCTGTGGAACCTCTTGCTGCCACTGCAGCCACGCTCCACAAGGTTCTACCGCCGGCTTCGTGGACCTACCAGTCCACAGGACGCCGCTTGTCCCCTTCGTAACCCCGCCGAGTTACAGCCAGACGCTTGTCAGCTTCGTAACCCCGCCGAGTTACAGCCAGACGCTTGTCAGCTTCGTAACCCCGCCGAGTTACAGCCAGACGCAATCTTTGTGGCCCCGCCGAGCCACAGCAATCAACTCCACGTGTGCGTGCTGGATCGTTGCCCACTTCGAGCACCAAATGTAAGACTATTCTTACTGAGTGTATTGGGGGACACTCGCTTGGCCGCGATATTCAGCACACGAGCACGGGTTTTTAAAACAAAACAGTCTATTTGGTTTATTAAGGTATCATAAACCACATCATGAACAGTCCATTTACACACTGTACCAGGACATCACATCAAGTTTCATACCTGGTCTGCAGCAAGTAAACATGCTGGTCCTCTCCTGACCAGTTGCGGTGGGCTACCACACAGTTCATAGAACATAACAAGCACCATCAGTCACTGATACCTTATGGGAGCTCCTGCTCCATCTGCTGACTCCTTGTCAGTCCTCTCTCCTGGGGAAACTGCCTTACGGGGTTCACCAACTTGCCTGGCCGGCACACATCAGTCCAGAGCCACCGAAGGCCGGTAGCTTCCCCAACACCGATCATCCAGGTCCACAGTCTCTCAGGTGCTCCAAGAAGACTCCACTCACAGGAGCTTCTAACACAGACTGTCCAGGACCATGATCACACTGTGGTCTTCAGAACGTCCATCCCACCTGGGACCGTCCACCACAGAGGCATGTGGCCTGTCTGGGTGCTATTCAGGACTTAGTCCAACACCCAGGCCACCAGGTCCAAGCCATGTGCTTTCCAGGAAGCCTCCTCCCAGGTCTTCCCACACAGGCTTCCAGGACCTTGCACTTGGACCTACCAGATCCAAACACTGGAACCACACAGAAGACCCATGTGACCCACACCCTGGTCACGTTATGTACCTGTAACCACACCCACAGTAATGGATCACATGGGCTGGTCACGTGATCCTGACATCACTGCAGGTCGATCCTCACGGCCTCAATACGACTCCGTGCACATACCGGGGAGACCATGCAGCGCCCCCTACCTGTTACAGGGGTCACTGCATCACAAGGTGTATACTATATACAGGAGGAGATGACTTACAGGTATATACTATATACAGGAGGAGATGACACACGTATATACTATATACAGGAGGTGATGACATACAGGTATATACTATATAAAAGAGGAGATGACACATAGGTTTATAGAGGAGGAGATGACATACAGCAGGTATTTACTGGGGAGATGACATACAGGTACATACTATATACAGGAGATAACATACAGGTGTATACTATATATAAGGGAGATGACAAACATGTATATACTGAGGGGAAAATGAGAGGTGTGAGGTGAAAATGAGTGTGAGGTGTAAATGAAAAAGGTGTGAGTGCAAAATGAGAGGAGTGAGGGAAAATAGTGGAGTGATCGGAAAATGACAGATGTGAGGTCGAAATGACAAGTGTTAGGGGGAAATGAGAGGAGTGAGGGGGAAAATAAGAGGCGTGAGGGGGAAAATGAGAGGTGTAAGGGAGAAAATGAGAGATGTGAGGGGGAAAATGAGAGGCATGATGGGAAAATAAGAGAAGTGAGGTGCTATAACTAACCACAGATATTTACTATGCCCAGGCAACGCCGGGCTCTTCAGCTAGTACAAAATAAAGGATTAAGTATGTACTGTTAGAGAATATGCGCCTACTTCCTAAAAGGAAACAGAAGATAGGTGCAGAGAAAAGAACATAAACAGCAAAGAGATAAATCCTAGCTGATGTTTCACTGACTGGCTTAAACTACAGCAGCATGGCTGGACATCCAAATGAGACTATCACCAGCATGGAATACCAGCAGGAGGAAAGTATGTAAAGCCGCACCTGAAAGTTGATAGTACAGACGATTGATTAAATGATGACTCCTGTTACCCTACAAAGACTGAAGCAAGGATAACAGAAGCTAAACACCCGGAGAAAAGGTGTATCTTCTGTGACTCGGTGGAAAGAGAAGCCGGCAACAAAGCACAGACTCAAGGGTTTAAACCCAGACGCATGACAAATGTGTCATATCCTTATTGCCACTGTGGGCTGGGGAAAAAAGTTGGGTAGCTCAAGAAGACACCTGAAAAAGGCTGGGTACAGCCGAGAGGAGTTGTGTTTTTAATATATTTTTAATTACAGCATACTGTTAGTTTGTATATACAACGAAAAAGCATTTGTGTAAAAAGTGATGTAAAACAGTATTGTGTCTGACTTTGGGTTGTATTTATTACTGACTGATGTTGAAAGGTTAAAGGCGAAAAATCATAGGATCTTGGCCCAGAAAAGAATGCCACAAAATCCACTTGTAAAGGGTGTAAAATCATCAAGATGAAAGTCATTTCCTGCCTGAATTTGGAGGTACACTCGTCTAATACTATTCGTATTAATATTATTGTGTCCTCCCAATAACATCATGGGTAGCCTCAGCCTGAGTTTTGTTGATCCTTGTAGCATCATATTGCCTAAATGTTATGAACTAGATTTGCAGAAAGGATAATTTTGTGTCATTATCCAGTTTGTTGTGGACATTGTGACCGGCATTATTCTGCGGATTGTTGTATTTTTAGCTGTGTCTTAATTAATATGCCGCTATATACTCCTCGATAAGTGTAATTAAGATGATTTGTAATGTTCTCCCAAACAACAAATTGTTTCCATCCACCTTGCATCTGAGAGTCCATGTTCCATTGAAAATATTTGTTTTCTCATAGTACATTTTTCTGTACATAAAATAAAATGAAAACCTAGCTCATTACTACTCTTACCTGTCTTATAGAACACATTCCTGGAAATCAGAAAGAATGATCAGTAAAGGCCTGATGTCAACCAATGGACAATTGTTGAGCGCTTCTCTGTTCTGTAGGAACATAATAAATAATTACTGGAGTTAGCATTTTCTAACAACTTGACATTGAAGAAATAAAATAAATAGTTTCAAGTGTACCTATCATTTAGCTTCTAAGTAGGTTTCTCTGTAGAGTCAATAAAATGAATCTGTAAACATAATTTGCTGCTCTATTCAAGGCTAATAGCAGCTATCAAAGAATACAATGAATATATAGGTATGAGTCTTCATATAAGCCTCCTTACCATGTCATGTCATTCTCCATAAACAGAAACGTTCTCCCTTAGACCCCAGTCCGAGGCCTCTCATACAGCCAAATCAAATCTCAAACTTTGCACTGAGGAAGGACAACACCCCAAAACACGTGTCTGGAAATTGAGATTCTGGTTTGGCTTTTATCTAAAGTCATGTGACAAGGCTCGTTAAGGGTCGATATTGATTTCTAGGATTTCTACTTCCAATAGGTGGCGCTAGAGTTCAAGTCATCTTCTTATCTGAAGAGATAGTTTGTGTATTTCCAATATTTGTAATAGTAGCATTCTTTCTATGTAGATATATGGCTATCCATCAAATGCTGCTGACTGGGAAAAAGATGGTAGAGGCGCAGAGATTAATCCTCCAGTGAATACAGTGCGATCATAACTATGAGTCCACTGTAATCTCATTGCTGCTATTGACCAAACAGTGCTGAATCAATCTCCATATTATCTCGCCTTAAACAGGGTAGAGTAGTATTTTTTAAAGGGAATTTAGCATCAGATTTGAAAGCTCTAAATAGGTCCAGAGGAATTAAAGGGTAACTGCACTTTCAATTAACTCTTCAGAATAAGCTGTCGTTTCATGTGTATATAAGGAATAGCAAAATTTCATTACACACTTGTGTCCAGCCTTTTCACCAGTTTCTGTCTTGATCCTCCATTTATTAATTTGCATTGGAGTCTGACCTGGTGGGAAGAGAATAGCAGCTATGATGTCTTCTATACAGAGAGATTGGTTCCTCATCTTCATTCCTTAGTTAGCACGAAGAAGCATGGAGTATATTTTGTAGCCAGGGCTGATTCTACTTTTCCTTCTACCTGAGCGAGAATTGAAATGACACCCCTAGCAACAGTCCAATATAGACTTGCAGTGAATCAGTGCAATCCCTTCATTGTTTTTTTTTTTCATTTCTTTTTACAGTATTCATTCTTTTTTATTTATTCCCATAGAGGACTTGAACCTGTGATTGTCTGATAGATTATACTGTATACAGCAATGCCACATTATTGCAGTGTATAGAACAAACACTTTATCCTATGAATGCCTCACCAGAACTATCATCAGTACATGAATACAGCACAATAATCACCGTCAGTAAATACAACCATAGACCCACCATCAGTACATGAATACAGCACCAGAACCACCATCAATACATGAATACAGCACCAGAAACATCAGTCCGTGAATGTATCATGAGAACCATAATCACTACATAAATACAACACCAGGACCACTATCAGTATATGAATACAGAATTAATTTTAGCACAGCGCACAATTGCAATGTTAAGTCAGCCCACACCATATATACTTGTATCTCACAAAATTACAGCTCCTAGTATGTCCTTAAAGCGGTGGTCTGAGACTAAAATTTATTTTAATTGTAAATGTCTATTTAATGTCATAATCTAATCTATTTTCTAATATACTTGAATTCAAAAGTCATTATTGTTCCCTCACTACGTTACCTGATAGCTTTTTTCTATTTACCATTTCCTGTGTGATAACGCTTCCCAACTCAAACAAGTAGTCATCAGGTGGCAGAGCCTGTGGTCACTGCCACAGTATCTTCCCCCACATTGAAGCGATGCATCATCAGTGATGTCCATTTCATGGACTGGCCTCTACTGAACATGCGTCAGTTGTCAATGCTCAGTGGGATTTTGTCACTGTGGAATATGGTGGCTCTGATCAGAAGTGACAAACCAGCAAGAGCATGCGCTGTCAGTGCACATTGTAAGGGGAGAATGAGCAAGCAGAGACCAGCCCCATCCCAGCAAGTAGAGAAAGAAGGAACATCTGATAAGATGTAGTGCAAAGTTTTATTTTTACATTCCATTGACCCAATGATTTATGCAAATATTGTTGAACGTGCAGTTCCTTTATAAATGTAATCATACCTATGCTGCCGAAAAACCTGCAAGAGTAACCGAAAAAACAAAGTTATCACACATTATAGGCTCATTAGTTGACAAGTGTCTACTTCACTTCTGTTATTGAATAGGGATGTTTTACCTGTCACTAGGACTACTTTGGATGCCCAAGTTACAGGGTACAGAAGGAAAATAAAAATAGCACACCACTTATCCTAAGGATAGTTAATTAATATCTAATGGGTTGGGGTCCTACTCCTAGCACCCCATCGTTCAGCTGTTTTCTTGATTAGTAGCTGAAGTGTATTAATTGACCTCGGCCAGTA
Source organism: Ranitomeya variabilis (assembly GCF_051348905.1). NCBI lineage: Eukaryota > Metazoa > Chordata > Amphibia > Anura > Dendrobatidae > Ranitomeya > Ranitomeya variabilis. Next base: position 708,163,645 of record NC_135234.1, on the reverse strand, counting down.
CACATTGGATGGAAATGCACAGTACAGCTCTGTTAAGTGTTTAGATCTAACCAGAGCTGATCAATAGGGTGTCTGGGGGTCTGACCCCCACCAATCTGATAATGGTGACCTCTCCCAAGCATAGGTCATCAATATATGAGTGGAGAACAGCTTTAAATTCTCTATGTGGCGCATTCTGATCCAATTTAATAAACAAAGCTGTCAAGTGAGCTACAGAAAATAGGAAATATTAATATCCTGTGTCTCCTCTAGTGGACACTGATAAAACTGCAATTATTTTACTTTTTTTTTTTTTTTCTAGGTGGATGGCTTATAGATTTAAAAAAAATCAATTCATGTTACTAATCGGAACCGGATTGAAATAATCTGTCTTTCCATTTAAATGTGTCACTGAAACTTTTCTTCATATTCTTTTTTTAATAGATTGCCTTGTATATATGGCAGAAAGTTGATGCCTTGGAACTTACACCAGTGCCTGAGCTCTGCACAGAAGAACCTAAATCTCCCAAAGCAGCACAATGTGCCACCACTTTCTCCAACACCCTACCAGTCTGTGTAAGTGTACATTTGTAGTTTTTTTGACTTGGGTGTTTGGGACCATAAATTTACAACATGTAGTTTCTTTAAACCCACTGTATTGTAATTGTGAATGTTTATAACCGCTACTATGCACTTACACCTTACCTGGACCTTACTGTTATGTAGTGTATAGGGCTAGCAGCACCTTATCATGGCAAGGTTATATGGAAATGACATCTGTCACTGCATTTAGAGGTTTTTCCCTATAACTGGAACCCCCTTGCATGCCCAAGTTACAGCGGAAAACAGTAGAGTTGAGCTAATTGATTTTCAAGACCTTGGTCCAGCCGCCACGTGGCTGGTCCTTAGCTGCTGAACTACAGCCCCAATCCTACATGACAACATCTGATTAGTAAACCCCGAATAGTTTGATTGTTGCAGCTTGACCCATGCATGACGTCACACCAGGCCTACTAATCAGAAGAGGTACCGGTGAAGCAGGTAAGTTTAAGGCCATTCGTAGCACTTTAGTCAGGCAGTTAATTATCATCAATGTGGTTGCTGGACCAGAGTCCTGCATTTTGTTTTGGCTCAACTCAAAAGAGAGAAAAATAAACACTTCGACGACACCAGACACCATGGGTGCACAAAGACTTAAATTCAGTCCTGTAGAACAACAAATGGCGGTTTGTAGAAGGAGCGCTAGCGGCCGTCCCAATGAGGAGGAAATAAGTGCGCAGCTCCAGCCGGACACCCCACAACGGGGGAGAAAGACTTGCAACAGGAACAGAATAGCCGGTCTCAGGAGCGCAGAAGGAGAACACAGACACCAGTTAGGGTAAAACCACAACGCGTTTCAACGGCGTGCGCCGTCTTCTTCAGGTGGATATTTCCATTTAAATTCAGTCCTGGCATTTGTATGCACACTGGCCCATGTTCACCCACCTTCCCCCTTCCTAAGATGAGGAGTCTCTGTTACAAAGATGATACTGCCTTATGTTACAAGACATCAAAATTTACCACAATACCAATATTGTGTGTAAGTTCTGTATGTGTGTGTGTGTGTGTGTATGTGTATATATATATATATATACATATACCGTATATATATATTGTATATAATACGGCCATTCCCTGCAGACCATACTTATCTTGAGTTTCTCACTGACCGTAGTTGTTAACTTCCCTTTTTCCTTTCCAATAAAATGACCCGGCAGTTTACAATTATCATGATATTAATCTTGAATAATTATTTTTGTTATAGTAATTGAAAAAAAAATGTATTTCAGAACTTTGAAAGAGAAATGTATTTTACTGTATTGTATATTAGGTTTGTGTCACCATTTTCTGAGACCGGTAACTTTATATTTCCATCAATGAAGTTGGTTAAGGACTGGTTATATTGCATCGCACAAGCTAATGTTTTTTTAAACCATTTTTTGGGATATATAGGATGTTTTATTGCTTTTTTTAGGGAGATACTGAAACAAAAAAATAGCAATTTCAGCATTTTGATTTTTTTAAAAAATTTTAACCATATAATTCATTTTACAGTTTGTTATATTGGACTTTAACATATGCACCAATACCAAAGATGTTTCATTTTTTTATTTCTTTATTTTTTTAAATGGGAAAAGGGGGGCAAGATTCACATTTTTTTTTAACTATTTTTTTTACTGTACTTATTTTTTTTTTACTTCCATTAGCGAACCAGAACCTGCTATGATTTGATTGCTTCCTCTAATTACTTTTTTGTATAATGACCATATAGTGAAAATTATATTCTTCTATGAAGTCCAGCATTGGAGGACCAAGATGGATTCCAGCTGCTTTAACCACCAGTGTGTGTTTGTATGGAGGGAGGAACGAAAGAAGGCAGTGCACTCATAACCAGTTTTTTTAATGCCGCTATCAGAAGTTTGTAGTGATATTTAAATGGCAGCGGAGGACATGCATTCAGGGAGCCCACTTGTGTGGAGAATGCTATTATATAGCATAGTAAGCAAACAAGTTAGTTATAGACCATCCCAAATGATGATAAATACACAATATGGAAAAAAAATCAAAAATCAAATGGTGCCCATTCCACAGCTCATGGCGGCTTCCTCAATTGCCCCTAACTTCTGCCTAATGATGATTTTCTCTTGTTACCGATTTCTTTTATCTTTTTTTTTTTTTTTATCCACTTTGATTAAATGACTCAAGTGTTACATTGTGTTTTCTAACATCTGCCTTTCCCAATCAATTACCAAAGCCTACACAACAAACTCATAGCATCCCGAGGAGTACGGTAATTATCCTCCAACTAAAGTTCCTGTTGATCAGCATATAACACGCTATTACGCTACTTCTCTGCACAATAAATGCTTTCTCTCCCCTCTTAGATCACTCATTATGTAGTAAACATTAGTTCAATATTTTTTGCCACTGGAGGCCTCTTTTATCGACTGTGGGAGTGATCAACTATTTGTGGAAGAGGTGATAACTTGCTTAAACCAGAACAACCCTTTAATTAGGACATGAAGGGCCATAGATTTGTAATGGTATTGTGGACAACCTGTAACCTTAAAATGTCCCCTTCTTACTGGGTGCCGTGCGTATGAAAAATATGCCAACATACACTTTGTGGGCAAAAGTATGGAAGCATCTTCATATTACACCTACTGGAGCCTTTATGACATCCAATTCTAAAGCCATAGAAAATAATATGGCGTTGATTCCCCCTTTGCAGCTATGACAGCTTCCACTCCTCTGGGAAGAAATGATTTTGGTGTCTTTGGGAGTCTTTGCCAGTGTCTTTTTGTTGTCCAGATGAACATTTCTGAGGTCAGACACTGATGTTGGAGTAGAGTGCCTGGTTCCCAATCTCCATTCTAGGTCATCCCAAAGTTGTTTGATGAGTTTGAGTTCAGGGCACTGTGCGGCAAGTCAAGATCTTTCCCACTCAACTCCCCAAACTATGCCTGTATGGAACTTGCTTTGTGCAATGGGTCACAGTAATGATGGAACTTTTTACAGATGTAAAAAGTTTGCATCAAGAATTTGTTGACATTATATTGAATCCATTCTTCCCTCTACCCAAGAAATGTGCCCAATTTCTCGTTTTATAACTTTTAAAATGGGAAAAAATACTTTTTTTTTGCCTAAAATACAAAGGAAATGTGTCATCTGTAACTTTAGGCCTTTTAGAGATGATTTTATCTTCATCTTGCTTAACTATTCACAATAACTGTAATTTTGACCAAGGGTGCTCAAAGTTTTATATGCCACTGTATAAGATAGATTTGGGGCCTTCTCGGGATTAGCCATAAATTGGTCAAAGTCTGCGCTGCTTTCCTTGGACGATAAAGATATCTCAGGACTAAGTAGTTCTTTCATGCTCCCAGTAGTCTCAAAATTTAAATATCTCAGCATATATATTACAAGAGAGACAAAAGATTATATCCCTCTAAATCTGAGTGAATTGGTAATTTGGTCAAGAAATAAAGTTGAAGCATGGGGGAAATTACCTATCTCGGCCTTGGATAGGACAAGTCTGATCAAAATGTGCCATTTGGATTCCCCAATATTGGTTTAAGAAGATGCATAACATTTTTAGGGACTTAGTTTGCTAGAAGGGTATTCCCAGGATAAAGTTGGAGAAGCTACAGCTGCTCAAAATTATGGGTTGTTTGACCTTGCCACATACTTGGGTTTATTTTCTAGCCTCTGAATTTCATCATTTTATAGAATGGGCTTTGGAGGGGGTGCAGGCGCCCCAGTGCTAACATTTCCTGGGGGAGTGAGGTAATTTAGTAGAACTACTAGAGTCATGCAGGCTTAGGTCCAAGCCTGGGATGCTTCCCGACTTAAAATCTTGTCCATCTGGTGGATATTTAAGAAATGGTTGGGAATGGGAGAATATTCCACATACCCTCCTATCTGGAATAACCCCTGTTCAAGGGAATTGCAACATTAGCAAGGTTTGGGGGAATTGAAAGGGAGAGGATGGAGATGCTTACATCAACTTTATAAGGAGGGTTATTTTTGCACATTTGAGCATTTAAACAGCCTTTTCATTTGTGTAACTCTGACTTCAAGTATCTACAATTACGGCATACAATTATAACCCATCAGTCTGTCTTTGATCTACCCATCTCCTTGAATAGCTAAAGCCTTTATATCCCACATGTATAATTCCAGAGAAAGTATCTATAAACACAGCCCAAAAAGATCCCAAATATTTCTTATACACTGAGTATATAGAACTCCAAAAGTGCTATACAGGACGGGCTCTAGGACAGGTGATTTTTGCTCAAATTGTAGGGAAGATGATGCAGACAACAGGGTTCATATGTTCACACCCTGCTCCCACCTGGTTGGGCTATCGGGGGAGGTCAGTAGATTGGTTCTCAAGGTCTTTAAAATTCACATATCTCTTAGCCCTAAAGAGTGTGTGTTGGGCTATGTGGGAGACATTGGAAATCCAACCCCTCTACAGCTAGCTATAGCCAATATACTGTATCAAACCAGAAAGACCATAGCTAGACACTGGCTGGCAAAAACTGCTCCATCAGTGGGAGAGGTTGTGAGCTGCTTAAATACCACCATTCCGATGGAAAAAAAAGATATACATGGGTGCTTTTGCAAAATTTGGTAAACAGTGGGGGGTACGGATTAGAAGTGTAGCAGTGGTGTCAAAAATACTTGCAAGAGCTGTGATATTTAACTTCTTTAAAAGCAACCTAACATTTCAGATATGAAACACCTTACGGTATGGTTTCCATGTTTGAATTGTTATTTAGATATTTTACCCAATATAATATTAAAATGTGAGTTCAGATAGGTGAGAGGGAAGATTGGACATTGTAATCTTGCCATACATAATGATTGATACAAAATTGTACTCAATTCCTTGGGATTGTATAGTATGATTATTTTTATCAACCATTTTGTAAGAAGTAAAAATTTGATTAACCCCTTTACCCCAAAGGGTAGTTTGCACGTTAATGACAGGGCCAATTTTTACAATTCTTACCACTGTCCCTTTATGAGGTTATAACTCTGGAACGCTTCAATGGATCCCGGTGATTCTGACATTGTTTTCTCATGACATATTGTACTTCATGTTAGTGGTAAAATTTCCTTGACATTACTTGAGTTTATTTGTGAAAAAACAGAAATTTGGCAAAAATGTTGCAATTTTCCAACTTTGAATTTTCATGCTCTTAAATCACAGAGATATGGCACACAAAATACTTGATAAGTAACATTTCCCACATGTCTACTTTACATCAGCACAATATTGGAACCAACATTTTTTTGTTAGGGAATTATAAGGGTTAAAAGTTGACCAGCAATTTCTCATTTTTACAACACCATTTTTTTTAGGGACCACATCACATTTGAAGTCACTTTGAGGGGTTTATATGATAGAAAATACCCAAGTGTGACACCATTCTAAAAACTGCACCCCTCAAGGTGCTCAAAACCACATTCAAGAAGTTTATTAACCCTTCAGGTGTTTCACAGGAATTTTTGGAATATTTAAAAAAATAATGAAGATTTAACTTTTTTTCACTAAAAATTTACTTCTGATCCAATTTGTTTTATTTTACCAAGGGTAAGAGGAGAAATTGGACCCCAAAAGTTGTTGTACAATTTGTCCTGAGTACGCCAATACCCCATGTGTGGGGGTAAACCATTGTTTGGGCTCAAGGCAGAGCTCGGAAGGGAAGGAGCGCCATTTGACTTTTCAATGCAAAATTGGCTAGAATTGAGATAGGGCGCCATGTCGCATTTGGAGAGCCCCTGATGTGCCTTAAAAACGGAAACCCCCCAAAAGTGACACCATTTTGGAAAGTAGACCCCCCCAAAGAACTTATCTAGATGTTTGGTGAGCACTTTAAACCCCCAAGTGCTTCACAGAATTTATAATGTATAGCCGTGAAAATTAAAAATCCTTTTTTTCCCACAAAAATGATTTTTTAGCCCCCAATTTTGTATTTTCTCAAGGGTATCAGGAGAAATTGGACCCCAAAACTTGTTTTCCAATTTGTCCTGAGTACACTGATACCTCATATTTGGGAGAAAACTACTGTTTGGGCGCATGGCAGAGCTCGGAAGGGGTGGAAGTGGTACGCTGATACCCCATATGTGGGGGTAAACCACTGTTTGGGTGCACAGCAGAGCTCGGAAGGGAAGGAGCATCGTTTTACTTTTTCAATGCAGAATTGTATGGATTAAGATTGGACGTCATGTTGCGTTTGCAGAGCCCCTGGTGTGCCTAAACAGTGGAAACCTCCCAATTCTAGCTCCAACCCTAACCCCAACACACCCCTAAGCCTAATCCCAACCCCAACACACCCCTAACCCTAATTCCAACCCTAACCACACTCCAGAACACACCCCTAACCATAATCCCTAACCCCAACACACCTCTAACCCCAATCCTAACCATACCCCTAACCTGACACACCCCTAATCCAACCATTAACGTAATCCCAACTCTAGCCCCGACCCTAACTTTAGCCCCAACCCTAACTTTAGCCCCAACCCTAACCCTAACTTTAGCCCCAACCCTATCCTTAACTTTAGCCCCAACCCTAACGTTAGCCCCAACCCTAACCCTAATGGGAAAATGGAAATAAATGCATCTTTTTATTTTATTATTTTTCCCTAACTAAGGCAGTAATAATGGGGGGTTTGATTTACTATTTATAGCGGGTTTTTATGTTTGGCAGCTCTCACACACTAAAAGATGCTTTTTATTGCAAAAAATATTTTTTGCAGTACCACATTCTGAGAGCTATATTTTTTCCATATTTTTGTCCACAGAGTCATGTGAGGTCTTGTTTTTTGCGGGACCAGTTGATGTTTTTATTGGTATCATTTTCAGGCACATTACATTTTTTGATCGCTTTTTATTCTGATTTTTGTTAGGCAGAATGAACAAAAACCAGCAATTTGTGAATTTCTTTTGAGGGGGGGCGTTTATACCGTTCCGCGTTTGGTAAAATTGATAAAGCAGTTTTATTCTTTGGGTCTGTACGATTACAGCGATACCTCATTTATATCATATTTTTATGTTTTGGCGCTTTTATACAATGAAAACTATTTTATAGAAAAAATAATTATTTTTGCATCGCTTTATTCTGAGGACTATAACTTTTTTTATTTTTTCGCTGATGATGCTGTATTGACGGCTCATTTTTTACGAAACAAGATGACATTTTTGGCGGTACAATGTTTATTTATATCCGTCTGTTTGCGTGTTATTCCACTTTTTGTTCATCAGTATGATGATACAGCATTGTTTTTGCCTAGTTTTCTTTTTTTTTTTTTACGGTGTTCATGAAGGGGTTAACTAGTGGGACAGTTTTACAGGTCGGGTTGTTACGGACGCAGCGATACTAAATATGTGTACTTTTACTGTTTCTTTTTATATTATTTACTTTAATTGTATTTATTAGAACAATATTTATTTATTTATTTAAGTTTTTTTTTTTACTTTACACATGTAAATATTTTTTTTTACTTTGTCCCAGTGTGGAACATCATGGTAAAGTGTCAGATCGCTGATCTGACACTCTACAATGCACTGTGTCAGATCAGTGATCTGACAGGCACTGCAGGAGGCTTGCCGGCGCCTGCTCTGAGCAGGCGCTTGCAAACCACCTCCCTGCAGGACCCGGAATGAGTCCCGCGGCCATCTTGGATCCGGGGCCTGCAAGGAGGAGGACGGAGGAGATGCTCGAAGCAACACGATCACATCGTGTTGCTCCGAGGGTCTCAGGGAAGCACGCAGGGAGCCCCCTCCCTGCGCGATGCTTCCCTATGCCGCCGGAACACTGCGATCACGTTTATTCGCAGTGTTCCGGCCGTTAATGTGCCATTAGCGGTCCGTGACCGCTCCTGGCACATAGTGCCGGATGTCAGCTGTGATAGTCAGCTGACACCCGGCCGTGATTAGCTGCACTCCCCCGTGAGCGCTGCTGATGGCGTTAGACGTACTATCCCGTCGGTGGTCATACAAGCCCATACCACCTCGACAGGATAGTACATCTAAAGCAGTGAATAAAAACAATTTAATTAAGTTTTTTTTTTACCTTCAGTGGAACTTAGGGATCTAAGATAACCCCTGAATAACAACGCCATAGCATTAACCCTCTCCATCAAACTTTACAGTTGGCACAATGGAGTCAGGCGGGTGACATTTTTCTGACATTCACCATTCCCAGACTTGTGGATAAGACTGGTAAATAGAGAAGCTTGATCTATTATTCCAATGAGAACATCTGTTAGACCAGTCTATTCAATGCTTGACATTGTGCTTAGTGATGTAAGGCTTACATGCAGCTGCTTGGCCTTCGAAACCTATGAAGCTCTCAGCTCACAGTTTGAGTGCTGATATTTAGACCACAGGTGGCTCAGAGCTCTGCAGTTGTGGAGTCAGCAGAGCGCTGGCAACTTATTATGCACTATGCTACTAAGTAAAATTTTAACTATTTGGATGCAATAATACATAGCATGTTTGGAGGCCAAAATGCATGGCATATCTTCCAAAAAAACGCCATACCTCATGTCCTGGCGTGCTTCCATGTGATGAACTGCTTGGACCTATTTAAGTGTCATGGTTAGGACATGGTTAATGTCCTGTTCTCTCAGGGTTAATTTTGCTGGCCTCCCTTTTGATCTGGGAGGGGTATTTATACTCACTCTAGACTAGGATTAGCTGTCAGCTATACTTTCTGTTCTAGTCTGTGTGCATGACCCCTGGAGTGTGTGCCCGGTTTGCAATTGGTTTGCTTGCTGTCCGTGCTGTACTCGGTTTGTTTGTTGTTCTGGATTTCTGACCTCTGGCTTCACTTCTGACAATCTCCTGTCTCACCCCTTTGGTACCTCGTGATCTCCTGGCTCCGATCTTAGCTTGTTTAACTACTCTCTTATGTATATCTCTTCTCTGCACCCCGGCGTCTGGCTCCACCCTCGACCACCTCCCACTCTCACATGGTTCAGGTCCTGGTTGTACCTGGTTAGTAACCTGGTGTTTTGCTCAGTTCCCTTGTTGCTGTGTGCAGCTCTCCCCACAGCTGTATTACCCGGGAGCCGTGACATTAAGGGCTTTTAAGACATACACACAGGCCTTGCTATTGAATCTGTGCCTTGCTTGCAGTTTGTGCACAGCATCCTGGATGTGGCTTGCAGGACGTCTTCTTTAGACTATCAGCATCTAGTGCTTCTTCCTACTTGTCTGCAGCATCTAGTAAATGCGGAGTTCTGTCGGCACCTCTTTTCTGTGTCCACCTGCAGTTTTCAGGATGCCTTTCTGGCTGTGTGTGTCCTTTTTGGGTGCTGACTTTACTGTTACTTTGGAGTGTTATCTGCTACCTGCCTGCGGTTTCTTGATGTCAGTTTCCAGTCCTTCTACTGACCAACCTTCTGCACCGATGCCCGTGGCCCACTTGCCACCTGGACCTTGGGCTTGAAAGATCCACCTCACCTTGTGAGTCTAGCACAAACTTCATATAATTGAAAGATGAATGGACAAATGTTCCGAGACATTCTGAATGGACAAATGTTCCGAGACGTTCTGGATACAAATCTGCTACCATCTACCAAGATGATGAAGATGAAACGAGGTTTGACATTTCAGCAAGGCAATGATCCCACACACAGCCAAGGAAACTCTTCATTGGTTTCAAAGAAAGAAAAGTTGCTAGAATGGCCCATCCAATCACCTGACCTGAATCTAGTAGAAACGTTATGGAAGGAACTAAAGCTCAGAGTTTATAGAAGGAACCCATTTAACCTTCAGTATTTAACGAGCATTTTTGTGGAAACATGGGGCCAAAGTCACATCTGAGCAATGCATGCAACTAGTTTCTCCATACATCAGGCATCTCTAAGCTGCCATCACCAACCAAGGCTTTTGAACAAAGTATTAAATACATTTCAGTAAGCATGTTAAGTACATGTTCCATGTGTCATTTCTCATTATTGCATGCAACTTAATTTATGGACATCTATGGATTGATTTCTTTGCTTGTGTGGATTGGATAGCTTGTTACAGATATCTGGTGATAATTTCATGTCAAGATCACCTTTAGAAAGATGTTAGATAATTGGTGATGTGTTCAATACTTATTTTACAAGCTGTATTATTGTTGTTCACCATTATTCTTGCCAAATCTCGTTGTATATCTCTCTACCAAAGAAGAGGTGTCTCTGTCATTCTGATCCTGCAAACGTGACAGGAAGTAAAACTGGTTAGCTCTGCATTACAAAAATTTTTAAGCGCAACATAACTAGCAAAATTTCAAGAAGAAAATGAGGACAGTTTTTAAGGTATTACCGAAATGAAGAAGATAAAACAAAATGCACTCATTTGTAGGATTTTAAAGACAAAGGCATGAAGATTTATTTGTTTTAGTATAAATTTGTATTTGCGAAATATATTACATGTGGCAGATGGAAAAAAAATAGAATTTTTTTTTACTATTTGTATTTCCATTTTTCTCCATACAAAATCTGAAATTAAAAGATATGGATCCTGATTTGATACCATATAGAAGTTGAAAATATAAAGGGTATCATTTTGATGTACTGTAGACGTTTAGGTACCAAGGCTTTGGTCATGAATGGGTTGAAGAAACCTTCAAGATTTTTGGAACATGATGCCATCACTGTATGATTGGTGAGGGTTACCACACCTGATGATTAGCAGAATGAAGGGGCAGCAAGGGAATTTGGTCCTCGTTGAAGATCATACACGTGTGACTGGTACCACAGGGCAAAGCACAGCAAATTGTGTCCATACGATTATGTATTTTAAATCCATGCCAGAAGTTTTCTGGCACTTTTGACCTCCTTTTGACTCTTGCAATTATTTTTTTCATACTTCTGTGTCTTGTAGTATTTTTTTAAGCAATTCTTTCTTCTGACTGTTGAAACTTTTGCGTGCATAGTTATTACGCAACCTTTCTGCTCATCATTCTGATGCCCTCCCAGTTATCCCAAAGTATCCACTTATGTCTTGGAAATTATCTTATGTTTGTGTGAGGCAGCTAAAATTGGCGATTTTAATTAAAAAAAATAAATAAATGTAAGCTTTCCATTGGCATTCCAGTATGATTCCTGTTTCCGCTGCTCAAAGGCAATCCCTATTTGTTATTTTTTTAATTACTTTTTCGATTGCTTTTATGTTGTATTTTTTTGGACTGTTAAAATAGCCTAGAAAACCCTTGATAACTGTTTTGGTTTATTAAAATAAATTAAATTAGACATTTTAGCCATATGAAATGATGACATAAGAGAGCCGCTAAATTTTTAATAATTTTTGCTTATTTAAAAGTTAAATTGTAAAGACTTGGCTGGCATGGAAATAATCCGAAAACTCTCTCATGCATTTATTACATTCACGTTAAATGTGTAAGAGATTTACATAAAAAAATGCAAAAATAACTTTAATTATTCGCAAACTGTGTTCCCTCACAAGCTTTTTTTTCAACATAACTAAAGCAACTTTTCTGTTCTTTGTTGAACCTTTTTTTATTTTGCATGTTTTTAAAAGCATTTTTTTTAGTAAGTTACCTAACCTTGTCACTTTAATTGACAATAACTTTTTACTTTGTAGACCTCTTCATTACTAATCTGTGGTCTTGATATCACCAGACAATACAAAGGGGGCATCAGCCCCACAAATATCACCCCACTTGCCACTGCCACAGGGTGAATGGGAAGAGCCTGATAAAGCTCCAGAATTGACAAATCTAATAGATGTGCCTTTTCTGGGCGGCTGCGGGCTGCTATTTTTAGGCTGGGGAGTTCAGTATCCTTTTTTTTTTTAGCACCTTTTTATACACCCTTATTTACAACTCAAAATCGGCCCTATAGTTCACAATTCAGCCCATCATTATACAGCTCCATCTTGCAGTACATCTTTACTTTGTACCCCTGTATTCACAGCCCCATCATTTAATATGCCACTCCTTTCTGCCCCTTTGTTTACAGCTATATGCTGCCGTATATCTCCCATCTCAGCTCCTCCGCACACAATGCCATCTAGCAGTAAATCACTCCTTTTAACCCTTCCATACACAGCCCTAATCTTGCATTATATCTCTCCTCTCAGCCCCTCTATGTACAGCTTCATCTTGCAGTATGGCACTCCTTTCAATCCCCTCTATACACAGCCCCATACTGTAGTATATCTTTCCTATCAGTCCTCTATGTACACTACCCTATCCTGCAGTATATCTCTCCTGTCAAACCCGATATACAGAACCCTATCCTGCACTAGATCACTCCTCTCAGCCCCTTTATACTCCGCTCTATCCTTCAATATATCACTAATCTCATCTCTATATATACATCTTTATCTGACAGTATATCTCTCCTTTCAGTCCCCACTACACACTGCCCTATCCTGTAGTAAATCTCTCCTTTCAAACCCTCTACACATCACTAACCTGCTTTATATCACTCCTTTCATTTCATCCCCCTCTATACACAGGCCTATCCTGCTGTACATACTCCTTTCAGCCCCACTATACACATCCTGAACCTGCAGTACATCAGGCGTCTCAGCATCTCGATATACAGCTCCATCCTGCAGTACATCGCTCTCCTTAATTACCACCACACCGATGCTTCCTGGTATGAGCTCTGTTCTGTACTGATGGAGACCCTTTCCATGACATCATCTTTCACAGTAACAGCTCAGTTCCAGACAAGCCCCAGAGCAGATCTAAGCTGGCAGGAAGCCAGCCGAGAGAGATTCATGATCGACCAGGAACACTACATTAGAACCTGGAGGGGCATCCTTTGAGGGTGATATATGCAAATCAGGATAAATATAAAACTGAGTCATAGTGGCACAAAATAATAACTGTAAGTATACATTACTATCAGACCACACTGTGATTTTTTAAACTATGGTAAATTTTTAAAGAGAACTTTGTACCAGCTTGAAAGGAGCTTGTAACCCACTTTCTTTGTGCCTCTGAGAAAGATTCAGATTTTATCCCTGGTTCATGCCCATAATGCCAGATATAAAATAGACTAACACACATGTATTGCTGTGTATCAAGGTAAATTTATAATCCATGCATGGTCTTTGGGTGCAAATCTGAATTTCATTGTGTGTTGTATCATCAGCTCATCTGGTTGGGATCAATATTAAGAATTTGGGCGGGAATAGACCAACCTCAACTCGTGTTTCCCATTAGCTTCTTCAGGGGATTCTTTCCATATCCATTTTCTAGTACTTAATTTTTGGTTATGTGCCTTTATTATACTAGTTGAGCAGTGTGGCCATTGGGCCATCTGTACTTTGTGCAGCTATATTGTTCTGTGCACCGTTTACTTGTATTCTGGATTGGGTTTGTCCTGGGCGGTATCGATCTCTGCATTATATTTTTTTAGATAATTTTTAGTCCTGTTTGTCAATAAATTATTAAATAATATTTTCCCGTTTATTGGGCTTGTTGGTTCCGTTCCTTTTATAGGTTCTTTTATTGAAATTTGGGAGTGCCCTCCATGCATTCACAATTGTATATAGGTGTTTATTGTAGCAAATAACAGTAAATGCCGTCACGGCATCAGCGTTGGAGAGTAGCGTTTTGTTTTTTCGTTGTGTTTACTGTTTGCCGTATCATTTTTATTTACTACCTGCTAGTGTTTGTCTTTTTCTTTTTTACCTTTTTTTTTATGTTATTTTAAAGTTGGATAACCCATTGAAAATTAACTTTAACTTTATGTGCACTTTGTTTTTACAGTATTTGTTTGTTTTCTCTTTTTAGGGCAAACCAGTGAAGGCAGAAGAGATATTTGTTGCTGTGAAAACATGCAAAAAGTTTCACAAAGATAGAAGTATGTTATTCTCATCTGATATACTATATTATTGGGATAACTGAACTCACGCATTTTATTATTGCTGAAAAAAAGGTGGTTTGTTCTTTTCTTATGTTTTATCTTCAGAAGAATAATGAAAGCAGAGAACAGTACAAGCGATAATTCTGTGCATTCATATGTAAGATTACTGTATCGCTATTTCTTATAGACAGTTTGTAGCTGAATACAGTCAATCTTGTAAAACAACAAAACAAATACAAATGCAGCAATAAATATTCCTGCAAAAGTATTTTTTTGTATTTTAACCCCTTCCAATCTACCGTCTTTATATTTATAGTAATTCCTTCACTACCCAGCGATTTTCCGTTTTGTATTTAGTTTTTTCTGCCCTTAACGAATAAAAGCCATAACTATTTTATTTTTCTGCCACTACAGCCATATGAGGGTTTGTTTTTTTGCGGGACGACTTGAGAACTTTTAAATGACATTCATTTTACCAGATAGTGAACAAGAAAACGGGGAAAAAAAATTCTTGGTGTGTTGCAATTTTTAAAAAAAAGTGCTGTTCCCAATTGTTTTTTTTTTTTTTATTTACTATGTTCAATATATGATAAAACCTACCTGTACTATTATTTCCAGGTCAGTACGAGTACGCAGATACTAAACATGTATATATATTTTTAGTATCTGCGTACTCGTACTGACCATGTATATATATGTATGTATGTATACATACAGTGGGGCAAAAAAGTATTTAGTCATTCAGCAATAGTGCAAGTCCCACCACTTAAAAAGATGAGAGGCGTCTGTAATTTACATCATAGGTAGACCTCAACTATGGGAGACAAACTGAGAAAAAAAAATCCAGAAAATCACATTGTCTGTTTTTTTATCATTTTATTTGCATATTATGGTGCAAAATAAGTATTTGGTCAGAAACAAACAATCAAGATTTCTGGCTCTCACAGACCTGTAACTTCTTCTTTAAGAGTCTCCTCTTTCCTCCACTCATTACCTGTAGTAATGGCACCTGTTTAAACTTGTTATCAGTATAAAAAGACACCTGTGCACACCCTCAAACAGTCTGACTCCAAACTCCACTATGGTGAAGACCAAAGAGCTGTTAAAGGACACCAGAAACAAAATTGTAGCCCTGCACCAGGCTGGGAAGACTGAATCTGCAATAGCCAACCAGCTTGGAGTGAAGAAATCAACAGTGGGAGCAATAATTAGAAAATGGAAGACATTCAAGACCACTGATAATCTCCCTCGATCTGGGGCTCCACACAAAATCCCACCCCGTGGGGTCAGAATGATCACAAGAACGGTGAGCAAAAATCCCAGAACCACGCGGGGGGACCTAGTGAATGAACTTCAGAGAGCTGGGACCAATGTAACAAGGCCTACCATAAGTAACACACTACGCCACCATGGACTCAGATCCTGCAGTGCCAGACGTGTCCCACTGCTTAAGCCAGTACATGTCCGGGCCCGTCTGAAGTTTGCTAGAGAGCATTTGGATGATCCAGAGGAGTTTTGGGAGAATGTCCTATGGTCTGATGAAACCAAACTGGAACTGTTTGGTAGAAACACAACTTGTCGTGTTTGGAGGAAAAACAATACTGAGTTGCATCCATCAAACACCATACCTACTGTAAAGCATGGTGGTGGAAACATCATGCTTTGTGGCTGTTTCTCTGCAAAGGGGCCAGGACGACTGATCCGGGTACATGAAAGAATGAATGGGGCCATGTATCGTGAGATTTTGAGTGCAAACCTCCTTCCATCAGCAAGGGCATTGAAGATGAAACGTGGCTGGGTCTTTCAACATGACAATGATCCAAAGCACATCGCCAGGGCAACGAAGGAGTGGCTTCGTAAGAAGCATTTCAAGGTCCTGGAGTGGCCTAGCCAGTCTCCAGATCTCAACCCTATAGAAAACCTTTGGAGGGAGTTGAAAGTCCGTGTTGCCAAGTGAAAAGCCAAAAACATCACTGCTCTAGAGGAGATCTGCATGGAGGAATGGCCCAACATACCAACAACAGTGTGTGGCAACCTTGTGAAGACTTACAGAAAACGTTTGACCTCTGTCATTGCCAACAAAGGATATATTACAAAGTATTGAGATGAAATTTTGTTTCTGACCAAATACTTATTTTCCACCATAATATGCAAATAAAATGATAAAAAAACAGACAATGTGATTTTCTGGATTTTTTTTTCTCAGTTTGTCTCCCATAGTTGAGGTCTACCTATGATGTAAATTACAGACGCCTCTCATCTTTTTAAGTGGTGGAACTTGCACTATTGCTGAATGACTAAATACTTTTTTGCCCCACTGTATATACATGTATATATGTATAACGTGTATATTTATTTTTATTTAGGTGGTGAAAAAACACCGCCTCTTATTTCATTTTATTGTTGCTGCAGCCAAAAAAAACATAAAGTATTTTGCAGTTTCTAAGACACACTGGATTTTAAGACGCACCCCCAAATTTTGAGGAGAAAAATAGGGAAAAAAACTTTTTAAATAAAATAGTTGTGATTTTTATAATCCATGCGTCTTATTGCTTATCAAGGGCTGTGGCTGTGGTGAAGCGGTGTCCCAGGGTCGCTGCCGGAGGAGGCAGGAGTGGGGCGATGCTGTGGACCCAGATTGGGAGAAAGGGGTGTTCACTAGTGTGGGGGCTCTGCTGACATTTTGTGAAAGCCCGGAGCCCCCGCGGTTACTTGGTTTACTATGCGGTGGACTCCGAGAAAATGGATGCCGGGGGCGGCTCATTCGCGATGGAGATCTTCCCACTGAGATCTCATCTCCCGGGTTCTTGATACCAAGATCTCCATCTGCGCATATGCCACCCCCGGCAGCCATTTACCCGGAGTCCACCGCATAGTAAACCATGTAACCACGGGGGCTCCGGGCTTTCACAAAAAGTCAGCAGAGCCCCCGCACTAGCGAACACCCGCAGCATCGCACATCCGAACACCCCCTCATCCCAGCCTGTGGCCTGCAGCAACGCTCCATTGTTGCCTCCTCCAGCAGTTACCCTGGGACCCTGCTCCACCACGGCCGGAAAGGTATATCCGCATTATAAGTTACACCCCCATTTTTCCCCAAAATTTGAGGGATAAAAGTGCGTGTTATAATCCGAAAAATACGGTAATTCTAGTATTTAGATTTTTTTTTGTCATTACGTTGTTTACCAAAGTGATTATTGTATTTTAGATTTTGATAGATCGGACATTTGAGTGCACCGCTGCCAAATATGTGCATATTTTTTAAATTGTTTTATTTTTAATGGGGCAAAAGGAGGGGTCGATTTGAACAGTTGTGTTTTTTTGTTTGTTTTTTTTTCATATTTTTAAAAACTTATCTTTTTAAACTTATTACTGTCTTCAATAGTTCCCTTAGGAGACTTGAAGCTGCAATATGAATAGAGTAAAATGGGTGCAAGAATACAGATTGTAGTCATGGTTTGTCATGAATATATTGTAGTTGTAATGTACATACATTGTAGTTATCAAATTTAATTTCTAATCTTATGATCATATTATTATTCCCACATTTGCATCTTATATGATTTCTAATATCCTTAATTAGTAGCTCATTGGCTAAAGCTGAAGTGATTCATATTTGCGTAGGGGCAGTTCCTTGGCTATAAGATATTCACGGTGCAGGTACTTTTCTCGTTTTGCGCATGTGATAGTTGAACTGCGCCAAAAAGATGGTGGTCACTCATGGCGGCAATATTCTTAAATTAATCGGCCTTTAGGATAAACTATTCTGTTTAGACATATGCTGGATCTACAACTTGATCTATCTGAATTACAGTTTATCATGCCATGGAGTGAAGGACCGGGATGAATCCACATTATGCATTTTGAGGGCACATCATACAATAGGGACATTTTCCAAATATGTACAGTTATATGAAAAAGTTTGGGCACCCCTATTAATCTTAAGCTTAATGGTTTCTAAAAAGTGTTTGTTTTTTTGCAACAGCTATTTCAGTTTCATATATCTAATAACTGTTGGACACAGTAATGTTTCTGCCTTGAAATGAGGTTTATTGTACTAACAGAAAATGTGCAATCTGCATTCAAACAAAATTTGACAGGTGCATAAGTATGGGCACCCTTATCATTTTCTTGTTTTAAATACTCCTACCTACTTTTTACTGACTTACTAAAGCACTTTTTTTGGTTTTGTAACCTCATTGAGCTTTGAACTTCATAGCCAGGTGTATGCAATCATGAGAAAAGCTACTTAAAGTGGCCACTTGCAAGTTGTTCTCCTGTTTGAATCTCCTCTGAAGAGTGGCATCATGGGCTCCTCAAAACAACTGTCAAATGATCTGAAAACAAAGATTATTCAACATAGTTGTTCAGGGGAAGGATACAAAAAGCTGTCTCAGAGATTTAACCTGTCAATTTCCACTGTGAGGAACATAGTAAGGAAATGGAAGAACACAGGTACAGTTCTTGTTAAGGCCAGAAGTGGCAGGCCAAGAAAAACATCAGAAAGGCAGAGAAGAAGAATGGTGACATCAGTCAAGGACAATCCTCAGACCACCTCCAGAGAGCTGCAGCATCAACTTGCTGCAGATGGTGTCACTGTGCATCGGTCAACTATACAACGCACTTTGCACAAGGAGAAGCTGTATGGGAGAGTGATGCGAAAGAAGCCGTTTCTGCACGCACGCCACAAACAGAGTCGGCTGAGGTATGCAAAAGCACATTTGGAGAAGCCAATTTCTTTTTGGAAGAAGGTCCTGTGGACTGATGAAACCAAAATTGAGTTGTTTGGTCATACAAAAAGGCGTTATGCATGGCGGCAAAAAAAACACAGCATTTCAAGAAAAACACTTGCTACCCACAGTAAAATTTGGTGGAGGTTCCATCATGCTTTGGCTCTATGTGGCCAATGCCGGCACCGGGAATCTTGTTAAAGTTGAGGGACGCATGGATTCCTCTCAGTATCAGCAGATTCTTGACAATAATGTTCATGAATCAGTGACAAAGTTGAAGTTACGCAGGGGATGGATCTTTCAGCAAGACAATGATCCAAAACACCGCTCCAAATCTACTCAGGCATTCATGCAGAGGAACAATTACACTGTTCTTGGAATGGCCATCCCAGTCCCCAGACCTGAATATCATTGAACATTTGTGGGATCATTTGAAGAGGGCTGTCCATGCTCGGCGACCATCAAGCTTAACTGAACTGGAATTGTTTTGTAAAGAGGAATGGTCAAAAATACCTTTATCCAGGATCCAGGAACTCATTAAAAGCTACAGGAAGCGACTAGAGGCTGTTATTTTTGCAAAAGGAGGATCTACTAAATATTAATGTCACTTTTCTGGTGAGGTGCCCATACTTATGCACCTGTCAAATTTTGTTTGAATGCAGATTGCACATTTTCTGTTAGTACAATAAACCTCATTTCAAGGCAGAAACATTACTGTGTCCAACAGTTATTAGATATATGAAACTGAAATAGCTGTTGCAAAAAAAACTATTTTTATAAAACATTAAGCTTAACCCCTTCCCGACCTTTGAAGTAGCGTATGCGTCATGAAAACCTGTGCCAATCCGACCTGTGATGCAGCATATGCGTCATGGTCGGATCGCGTCCCTGCAGGCCGGGTGAAAGGGTTAACTCCAATTTCACCAGACATGCAGGGACAGGGGGAGTGGTACTACAGCCCAGGGGGGGTGGCTTCGCCCCCCCGTGGCTACGATCGCTCTGATTGGCTGTTGAAAGTGAAACAGCCAATCAGCAATCTGTAATATTTCACCTATGAAAATTGGTGAAATATTACAATCCAGCCATGGCCGATGCTGCAATAGCATCGGCCATGGCTGGAGACCCCGATCTGGCCCCCCCACGACTGACGGCGGCGATCTGCAGCCGCCGTCAGTGTTCCGTACCCCTCCGTCCTGTCCTAAGCGCCTTCCTCTCCCCTCCGACCCTCTCCCGTCCTCCCCTCCGCCCCCCCCCCCCCCCCCGCTGTCCGATCGCACCCCCCATACTTACCTAGTCCCGGTGTCCCTCCCTGTGTCCTCAGTCTTCCCACATGGGCGCCGCCATCTTGGAAAATGGCGGGTGCATGCGCAGTGCGCCCGCCGAATCTGCCGGCCGGCAGATTTGTTCCCTGTTCATTTTGATCGCTGTGATAGGTTCTATCACAGCGATCAAAATAAAACAAATAGTAAATAAACCCCCCCTTTATCACCCCCATAGCTAGGGACAATAATAAAATACAGAAAATATATTTATTTTTGTTTTTCCATTAGGGTTAGGGGTAGGGTTAGGGTTGCACTTAGGGTTAGGGTTGCACCTAGGGGTAGGGTTGCACTTATGGTTAGGGTTGCACTTAGGGTTAGGGCTGCACTTAGGGATAGGGTTGCACTTAGGGATAGGGTTGCACTTAGGGTTGCACTTAGGGTTACACTTAGGGCTAGGGTTGCACTTAGGGCTAGGGTTGCACTTAGGGCTAGGGTTGCACTTAGGGCTAGGGTTAGAATTAGGGTTAGAATTAGGGTTAGGGTTAGAATTAGGGTTAGGGTTGCAATTAGGGTTACAATTAGGATTAGGGTTAGAATTAGGGCTAGGGTTGGAATTAGGGTTAGAATTAGGCTATGTGCACACGGTGCGGATTTGGCTACGGATCCGCAGTGGATCGGTCGCTGAGGATTCGTAGCAGTTTTCCATCACGTTTACAGTACCACGTAAACCTATGGAAAACCAAATCTGCTGTGCCCATGGTGCAGAAAATACAGCGTGGAAACGCTGCGTTATATTTTCTGCAGCATGTCAATTCTTTGTGCGGATTACGCAGCATTTTACACCTGCTCCATAATAGGAATCCGCAGGTGAAATCCACACAAAAAACACTGGAAATCCGCGGTAAATCCACAGGTAAAGCGCAGTGCGTTTTACCTGCCGATATTTTTCAAAAATGGTGCGGAAAAATCCGCACACAAATCCGCAACGTGGGCACATAGCCTTAGGGTTAGGGTTGGAATTAGAGTTAGGGTTGGAATTAGGGTTAAGACTAGGGTTAGAGGTGTGTTGGGGTTAGGGTTGTGGTTAAGGTTGGGATTAGGGTTAGGGGTGTGTTGGGGTTAGTGTTGGAGTTAGAATTGAGGGGTTGCCACTGTTTAGGCACATCAGGGGGTCTCCAAACGCGACATGGCGCCACCATTGATTCCAGCCAATCTTGCGTTGAAAAAGTCAAATGGTGCTCTCTCCCTTTCGAGCCCCGACGTGTGCCCAAACAGTGGTTTACCCCCACATATGGGGTATCAGTGTACTCACGACAAACTGGACGACAACAACATTTGGGGTCAAATTTCTCCTGTTACCCTTGGGAAAATAAAAAATTCCGGGCTAAAAAATTATTTTTGAGGAAAGAAAAATTATTTTGTATTTTCACGGCTCTGCGTTATAAACTTCTGTGATGCACCTGGGGGTTTAAAGTGCTCACTATGCATCTGGATAAGTTCCCTGGGGGGTCTAGTTTCCAAAATGGGGTCACTTGTGGGGGAGCTCCAATGTTTAGGCACACAGGGGCTCTCCAAACGCGACATGGTGTCCGCTAACGATTGGAGCTAATTTTCCATTCAAAAAGTCAAATGGCGCGCCTTCCCTTCCAAGCCTTGCTGTGCGCCCAAACAGTGGTTTACCCCCACATATGAGGTATCGGCGTACTCAGGAGAAATTGCCCAACAAATTTTATGATCCATTTTATCCTGTTGCCCATGTGAAAATGAAAAAATTGAGGCTAAAATAATTTTTTTGTGAAAAAAAAGTACTTTTTCATTTTTACGGATCAATTTGTGAAGCACCTGGAGGTTTCAAGTGCTCACTGTGCATCTAGATAAGTTCCTTAGGGCATCTAGTTTCCAAAATGGGGTCACTTGTGGGGGAGCTCCAATGTTTAGGCACACGGGGGCTCTCCAAACGCGACATGGTGTCCGCTAAAGATTGGAGCCAATTTTTCATTCAAAAAGTTAAATGGCGCTCCTTCCCTTCCGAGCCCTGCCGTGCGCCCAAACAGTGGTTTACCCCCACATATGAGGTATCAGCGTACTCAGGACAAATTGGACAACAACTTTCTTGGTCATTTTTGTGACTAAAAAGTTAAATGTTCATTTTTTCCTTGCATGTTGCTTCTGCTGCTGTGAAACACCTGAAGGGTTAATAAACTTCTTGAATGTGGTTTTGAGTACCTTGAGGGGTGCAGTTTTTAGAATGGTGTCACTTTTGGGTATTTTCAGCCATATAGAACCCTCAAACTGACTTCAAATGTGAGGTGGTCCCTAAAAAAAATGGTTTTGTAAATTTTGTTGTAAAAATGAGAAATCACTGGTCAAATTTTAACCCTTATAACTTCCTAGCAAAAAAAAAATTTGTTTCCAAAATTTTGCTGATGTAAAGTAGACATGTGGGAAACGTTATTTATTAACTATTTTGTGTCACATAACTCTCTGGTTTAACAGAATAAAAATTCAAAATGTGAAAATTGCGAAATTTTCAAAATTTCCGCAAAAATTTCCGTTTTTTTCACAAATAAACGCAGAAATTATCGACCTAAATTTACCACTCTCATGAAGCCCAATATGTCACGAAATCTCAGAATCGCCAAGATCCGTTGAAGCGTTCCTGAGTTATTACCTCATAAAGGGACACTGGTCAGAATTGCAAAAAATGGCCAGGTCATTAAGGTCAAAATAGGCTGGGTCATGAAGGGGTTAAGATTAATAGGGGTGCCCAAACTTTTTCATAGAACTGTGTATATGTACTTGATGCTTTTTCCTTAGTTGTCTTGCTGGTTTTGAAAGGCATTATTTTACCCCTTCTTGACACCCGCCGTACATGTATGGCACTTGATGGGTTCAGGTGAATGTAACAGGCTCAGAAGCTGTGCTGGCACCATACCTGGCTATGTAACATAGCTAGCATGTGCCTGTAACAACAGCAATCAGAGATACAGTGGCTTGTAAAAGTGCTTGCTCCCTTTGGCATTTTTTCTGTTTTGCTACCTCACCACCTGGAATGTCATTGTTTTTTTTCTTCAAGCCACCTCTTGCAGAAATTACAGCTGCAAGTTGCTTTGCATAAGTCTCTATGAGCTTTCCACATCTTGCCCCTGGGATTTTAGCCTATTCCTCAAGGCAAAACTGCTCACCAGAAGAAACCATCTGTCTTCAAGTCTGACCACAGATTCTCAATTGGATTAAGATCTGGGCTTTGACCAGGCCACTCCAAAACATTTACATGTTTCCTCTTAAACCACTTGAGTGTTGATTCAGCAGTATGCTTTGGGTCATTGTCTTGTTGGAAAGTGAACCTCTGTCCCAGTCTCAAATCTCTGATGGACTGAAGCAGGTTTTGCTCAAGAATATCCCTGTATTTTGCACCATCCATCTTCCCCTCAACTCGGACCATTTTCCCTGTCCCTGCTGCTGAAAAACATCCCCACAGCATGATGCTGCCACCACCCTGTTTCACTGTGGGGATCTTTTTCTTGGGTTGATGAGATGTGTTGATTTGGCGCCAGACATAGCATTTACCATGGTGGACAAAAAGTTCAATTTTTGTCTCATCTGACCACAGCACCTTCCTCCATTCATTTTTAGGTTCCCCCACATTTCTCTTGGCAAACACAAAATGAGCCTTGTAAGTAAAGGCTTTTTTCTGCCCACTCTTCCATAAAGGCCACCTCAGTCTTTGCTTGGGAACTCTGCAGCTCCTTAAGGATTACCTTTGGTCTCTGTGCTGCGTCTCTGATAGATAAATATATAAGTCCAGCTCACTGTAAAATTCATCCTTTAGTGTTCGGAGCACAGTAAACTCTGCGTCAGAGCATAGGGCGATCACATAAATAGGAGAAAATCCATCTCAACGGACTTCTGAACAAACTTTTTCTTTAGTGACCAAAGTGCTCAGTAGAGAATAAAACAGAATCAGCGATGTGAGTTACATAATATGCAATATGAATATCCGTTGAGCTGGATTTTTTCTTGTACAGTCATGGCCAAAAGTTTTGAGAATGACACCAAAATTATATTTTCACATGATCTGCTGCCCTCTGGTTTTTATTAGTGTTTGTCTGATGTTTATAAAGGCACAGATGATTGGCCTCGGGGAGACCAAAACATCCAACACCGCGGAGACACCATCACGTGTTTCTCAACGCAGTGATCCAGAACACTGCCCCCATCCCTTATGGGAAATATGTAAATGCATGTGGGATAGCTGCGGAGACACCATCACGTGTTTCTCAACGCAAGCAGTGAATAGCCAGGCCTTTCCCCGGGAAGGAACAACCACGGGAAGGGCAGCATCCAATACAGGAAAACCACCTATGCCAAGCATGGTATCCATCCACAGACAGCTGTTTCGGGGTGTTTGCCCCTCATCAGTGTGGAGTAGGAATCTGGCTATTAGGAGCAGTGCCTAGTAAAAGGCTGTAAAGGCACAGATGATTGGCCTCGGGGAGACCAAAACATCCAACACCGCGGAGACACCATCACGTGTTTCTCAACGCAGTGATCCAGAACACTGCCCCCATCCCTTATGGGAAATATGCAAATGCATGTGGGATAGCTGCGGAGACACCATCACGTGTTTCTCAACGCAAGCAGTGAATAGCCAGGCCTTTCCCCGGGAAGGAACAACCACGGGAAGGGCAGCATCCAATACAGGAAAACCACCTATGCCAAGCATGGTATCCATCTGTGCCTTTACAGCCTTTTACTAGGCACTGCTCCTAATAGCCAGATTCCTACTCCACACTGATGAGGGGCAAACACCCCGAAACAGCTGTCTGTGGATGGATACCATGCTTGGCATAGGTGATTTTCCTGTATTGGATGCTGCCCTTCCCGTGGTTGTTCCTTCCCGGGGAAAGGCCTGGCTATTCACTGCTTGCGTTGAGAAACACGTGATGGTGTCTCCGCAGCTATCCCACATGCATTTGCATATTTCCCATAAGGGATGGGGGCAGTGTTCTGGATCACTGCGTTGAGAAACACATGATGGTGTCTCCGCGGTGTTGGATGTTTTGGTCTCCCCGAGGCCAATCATCTGTGCCTTTACAGCCTTTTACTAGGCACTGCTCCTAATAGCCAGATTCCTACTCCACACTGATGAGGGGCAAACACCCCGAAACAGCTGTCTGTGGATGGATACCATGCTTGGCATAGGTGGTTTTCCTGTATTGGATGCTGCCCTTCCCGTGGTTGTTCCTTCCCGGGGAAAGGCCTGGCTATTCACTGCTTGCGTTGAGAAACACGTGATGGTGTCTCCGCAGCTATCCCTCATGCATTTGCATATTTCCCATAAGGGATGGGGGCAGTGTTCTGGATCACTGCGTTGAGAAACACGTGATGGTGTCTCCGCGGTGTTGGATGTTTTGGTCTCCCCGAGGCCACTCATCTGTGCCTTTACAGCCTTTTACTAGGCACTGCTCCTAATAGCCAGATTCCTACTCCACACTGATGAGGGGCAAACACCCCGAAACAGCTGTCTGTGGATGGATACCATGCTTGGCATAGGTGGTTTTCCTGTATTGGATGCTGCCCTTCCCGTGGTTGTTCCTTCCCGGGGAAAGGCCTGGCTATTCACTGCTTGCGTTGAGAAACACGTGATGGTGTCTCCGCAGCTATCCCACATGTCTGATGTTTATATCACATACAGAAATATAATTGCAATCATATTATGAGTAACAATAGGTTATATTGACAGTTAGAATGAGTTAATGCAGCAAGTCAATATTTGCAGTGTTGACCCTTCTTCTTCAAGACCTCTGCAATTCTCCCTGGCATGCTCTCAATCAACTTCTGGACCAAATCCTGACTGATAGCAGTCCATTCTTGCATAATCAATGCTTGCATTTTGCCTGAATTTGTTGGTTTGTGTTTGTCCACCCGTCTCTTGATGATTGACCACAAGTTCTCAATGGGATTAAGATCTGGGGAGTTTCCAGGCCATGGACCCAAAATCTCTATGTTTTGTTCCATGAGCCATTTAGTTATCACCTTTGCTTTATGGCAAGGTGCTCCATCATGCTGGATAAGGCATTGTTGGGCGCCAAACTGCTCTTGGACGGTTGGGAGAAGTTGCTCTTGGAGGACATTCTGGTACCATTCTTTATTCATGGCTGTGTTTTTAGGCAAGACTGTGAGTGAGCCGATTCCCTTGGCTGAGAAGCAACCCCACACATGAATGGTTTCAGGATGCTTTACAGTTGGCATGAGACAAGACTGGTGGTAGCGCTCACCTCTTCTTCTCCGAATAAGCTGTCTTCCAGATGTCCCAAACAATCGAAAAGGGGATTCATCAGAGAAAATGACTTTGCCCCAGTCCTCAGCAGTCCACTCCCTGTACCTTTTGCAAAATATCAGTCGGTCCCTGATGTTTTTTCTGGAGAGAAGTGGCTTCTTTGCTGCCCTCCTTGAAACCAGGCCTTGCTCAAAGAGTCTCCGCCTCACACTGCGTGCAGAAGCACTCACACCAGCCTGCTGCCATTCCTGAGCAAGCTCGGCACTGCTGGTAGTCCGATCCCGCAGCTGAAACAGTTTTAAGATACGGTCCTGGCACTTGCTGGTCTTTCTTGGGCGCCCTGGAGCCTTTTTGACAACAATGGAAGCTCTCTCCTTGAAGTTCTTGATGATGCGATAGATTGTTGACTGAGGTGCAATCTTTGTAGCTGCGATACTCTTCCCTGTTAGGCCATTTTTGTGCAGTGCAATGATGGCTGCACGTGTTTCTTTAGAGATAACCATGGTTAACTGAAGAGAAACAATGATACCAAGCACCAGCCTCCTTTTAAAGTGTCCAGTGATGTCATTCTTACTTAATCATGACTGATTGATCGCCAGCCCTGTCCTCATCAACACCCACACCTGTGTTAATGGATCAATCACTAAAACGATGTTAGCTGCTCCTTTTATGGCAGGACTGCAATGATGTTGAAATGTGTTTTGGGGGTTAAAGTTCATTTTCTGGGCAAATATTGACTTTGCAAGTACAGTAATTGCTGGTAAGCTGATCACTCTGACATTCAGGAGTATATGCAAATTGCCATTAGAATAAATGAAGCAGTAGACTTTGGAAAAATTAAGATTTGTCTCATTCTCAAAATTTTTGGCCATGACTGTATATGATAATGCCCTCCTTGCCTGGACTGAGAGTTTTGGCGGCGGCCCTCTCTTGGCTGGTTTGTTGTGGTACCATGTTCTTTCTATTTGATGATAATGGATTTGATGGTGATCCGGGAGATCATCAGAGATTGCGATATTTTTATATAAACCAACCCTGACTTGTTCTTCTCAATAACTTTGTCCCTGACTTATTTGGAGATCTAGTTGGTCTCCATGTTGTTTGGTTAGTGGTGTCTCTTGCTTAATGATGTTGCAGCCTCTGTGGCCTTTCAGTGAAGGTAAAGAGTATATACTGACAGTCAGTTGACACTTAGATTGCGCACAGTAGGACTTCCTGCCACTAAGCATGTGACTTATGAAGGGAATTGCTTGCACCAGAAATTTTTATGGGCTTCGTTGCAAAAGCGGTGAATATATATGCACATGACGCTTTTTAGTTACTTGATTCCATAAATCTAATTTATGCCTATATTTTTCTCACTTCACTTCACCAACTTAGACTATTTAGTGCAGATCCATCACACACAAATCGAATAACAAAAAATATTTAAACACCGGTTGTAATGTAGCAAAATAGGTACAAAGTCAAAGGGGTGAATACTTTCGCAAGCCAGTGTATGTTCCAATCACTGCTGTTAACCTCTCAGAGGCCAATCCTAATCTTTTACAGTGGCATTTAGAACTTCCGGTCCGGGAGCGTGCCATTCTGGGCACTCATTGCTCCTCAATGACGCAGTGAATCGGTGATGATGAACAGACATGGCAGCTTGCTGCAAGCCCCCATGGCTGTCATGTTAGTCCTCCTTTGAAGTGCACCCACTAGCTGGGCTTGATAGCTGGTAATTTTAGCTGTGTACTATATATATCCAATATGCAGAAAATGGCACATTCAGATCCCGTAAGGAGAGTTGGGGAAAAAAGTTTTAAAATGTAAAAAAATTGAAATCACTCACTTTTTTTTCCCCCAATTAAAAATAACGATTAATAAAAAATAAAAAAAATAGTGAAACATAGTTGGTATTGCTGCAGCTATAAAACTCTAATCTATAAAATATAAAATTATTTAACATCAAAAAGCATTAAAAAAATAGAAATTCCAGGATTGCCATTTTTGGTCTGTGCACCGCCAACATAAAATGCTACAGAAAGTGATCAAAATACCTGTATACATAAAAACTACAGCTTGCCACACAAGAAAACATGCTTTCACACATCTCAGATAGTAGAAAAATTAAAAAGTTATGGGTCTCGTAAAATACTAGCACAAAACTGAACGTTTTGGGGTTTGTTACTTTTTTACAAATTAAAAAACGTCATTAGTAAAATAAAAAATAAATCATCTTAACCTGGAGAATCATGTTGTAAGTTCAATTTTACCAAACCATGAGTGTCATAAAAAGACAAGGGAAATTCTATTGTTTTTTTCATAGTTTCACGGCACTTGGCATTGTATTACCGTTTTCCAGTACATTGTATAGAAAAATTAATGGCGTCAATAAAAACTACTCCTGAGGACCCCCCCAAAAAATACATATAGCTATTTCACCGGAAAAGTAAAAAGGTTATGGGTCTTGGAAGACGGTAAGAAAATTAAAGGGAACCGGTCAACAGGTTTTTCCCATGTAACCTACGGCCACCACCTTTCAGACCCATGTGACCGCATTCTAAAATGTTGTATGACTCCAATTCGCCCTGAAAGACAAAAAAACCCAGCCTTTTATTATAATCACCTATCGGGCGGTCCGGTCTGATGGGTGTCACTGAATTTGGTCTGCTGCCTCCTCTTTTCTTGCAATGCCGTCCTCGTTCTCTGCTTGACGTGGATGTGATTTCGAGTCACATGTACAACATATAAAACACCTGGTGACAAGTTCCATTTAAGAAAGCACAAAAGCAAAAACTGGCTGTGGCCAGAAGAGGATCAAGTAGGATTCCTTTAAATACTCACTCACATGGGTGATAGAACTATCAAGGCCTCAGAAATTGACACAAGTTCTCTGACCTGAATCCTGAAAGCATGATCTGTTGGGGGCCGTGAGGACTGAAGTTTAGAAAACACTGGGATTGGAGATAATTTATGAAGCTCTGCAGAGTATCTTGCTTTTATTTTTTCCTCCCCCTCTTCCAAGAGCCATAACTTTTTTTATTTTTTGGTTGACATAGCCAAATGACAGCTTTTATACTGGAAGAGTTTTAGTTTTGAATGACACAGTGATAATGTCACGAATTGGTGAAAGAAAATGCAATTCCGCCATTGATTTTTTAATTTTCTTTTTAAACTAGTAGCACGGTGGCTCAGTGGTTAGCACTGTTGCCTTGCAGTGCTGGGGTTCTGGGTTCGAATCCCACCAAGGCAACTTCTGCAAGGAATTTGTATGTGCTCCCCTCCAGTTTCTCCTATTTCCTCCCACACTCCAAAAACATACTGATAGGGAATTTAGATTGTGATCCCCAATGAGGACAGTGATGATGATGTGTGTAATATGATAGCGCCATATAAGCAAAGCATATTCACACACACACATATATATATATAAATGACCTAGCAACATGAGATCAGTGTGCCTATGGGGATACCAAACTTGTAAATTTAGTTTGTTTGCAGGGAACTTGTCAAGGGGGCTTACTCCTGTAATGTAATAGATGCACTTTTCAGGCTCTTAATAACATTTTTAGTCATGCCTGTATTTCACCTAAATGTTGGTACACTGTAAAAATAATCTTTAAAGAGGTTTTCCACTACTTGGACAACTCCTTGTAATACCTCTCATTTGGCCCCAATAAAATAAAAAGCCTGTACTTGCCTTCCGTGCTGGCGCCTTTCCAGTGGTGTCGTCACTCGCTGTCCTGAGACTAACGTGTTGTTGCTGGGACACATGAGTCCGGTGTCCAATCAGTGCTGGTGTCACTGTCCCCGCCTCCTGTTAAGTTGAACATGAAGAGGAAGTCAGTGATCAGCAATCCCTTTAATCCCCACACTTGTATACCCAGATTAGTCCCACTGACAGGTCATCAAAACCTTCCTCTGGGAAACGACAGCGAAACGCGCGTCGGGGCTCCTGTGCATTGGTTTGGGCATCAGTATGGGTAAGAGGTTTTGATGTTTTGGCTAATTATATATTGTTATTGACTATATATTGGTGACAATTTATGAACTGCCTTTGTTATATTGGCCTGCTCATTTATGTACTATTTACCTCTGCCCTGATGATTTATGGCTATATATTTTATCTGTATATATATCCGGCCAATATGCACTATGCACTTTATTAAGGATAAGAACTTGTATGCCTGGATGTTTTTTCTATAGCCTTACACTATATGCCCCCCCCCCCCCCCTCTTTGCCTATATGGTTAAATTGCTGCCCGCCTGATCTTTACCATACGAATTGTTATTCAGTATGGATTTCTAAATATGTATTGGTTGTGATTTATTATTTTGTATCAATAAAGACTTTTTCTATGCACATTTTTTAGTCTTTATTGGGCTGATTATTGAATGTCCTCTTGTGGTACATCTATATTATTAGGATATTTAAAACTCTCTATGGTTCTTATGAGTTTTCTATGATATTTTGAGAGGATCCTTGATATATATTATGCATTTTGTTATGTCACATTGGTTCCGGTATGCTTTCATATTGTATAATTTGTAGCTGTACAAAACTTCATCCTACTTTGTTTTTTACAGTACCTGTTGTCAAACGGACATGGGAAAAGAGTGCGGTACACCTCGAATACTACAGTGACTATGCCGATCCCACAATCCCTACCATCGATCTGGGAATTCCCAATGTTGAAAGAGGTAAAATTACACGTTCATTAATCAATGCTTATGTAAAATCACTCCTATGTCTATAATAAATAGCTGATGATTTTGTATTCTAGGTTAAAGAAGTTGTCCACTTTATTCTTGTTTTATCATATTTGATTTCCATGGCTGCGCCGACATCACTGGAATCCTGTGCTTGCGCAGTGCGGCGCTTGGAGACACGCTTGCGCAGTGTCGAGCGGGCAGCGGCACTTTTGCATTGTGTAGCGTGGAGGCTGCCGCGCTTGCGCAGTGTCGATCGAGGAGCCGTACATGCACCAGCACAGCCGGCTACACACTGCGCAAAACGCGGCTCCTCGATCGACACTGCGCAATCGCGTCTCCAAGCACCACACTGCGCAAGGGCAGGATTCCAGTGACTTCGGAGCAACCAGGGAAATCAATCAAAATGAGTGGGCGACGACCCCTTGACTGAACAGAAAATGAAGCACACCCCTATGACTAAATGAGCAGGTACTATATAGGTATATAAAGTGCTTTTTGGACATCATTACAGCGCCATTTTTAATGAAAAAACGTGTTAGTGATGCACATTGCATCCACTAACAACACACTACTGACAGTTTAGATGCTTGAAATGACGTGACAGGTTCTCTTTAATATAGAAACACTTCACATGAGAAAAGTGTTTTTTTAACTGAAAGAAACTGATGGACAGTCCCGGTCACATACTCCTCCACCAGCAGAATGCTTCGAGATCTGGACTGTCGGAGTTAGCAAATAGCCAGAACAGACGCTAAAGAGAAGGAATCGCGGTTTGAGAAAACTTCTTTGAAGGCTATTCTGAAAAGACCCCATCATGTTTTAGCATTTGGTTTTCGATAGTTTGATTTCATTTCCTATGCTCCCTCACGATTGTCTTGGCCAGTACCTCTTTTTTGTCATGTCCTCCATGTTCTTGTGCTTCTGCCTAGTAGAGCATAGTGAAGGCTCTCGCAAACAGTGCAGTCGAGGTAATCAAAACTGTGGGGAGATGAGAAGATCTACGGAACTGACAGATTAGTACAAATTATTTTTCCCTAGAATTAATTTTCAATAATATAATTTTTGAGGCCAAACCTGTTTACAAGCTCTTGTTTAATGAACTCATGTCCCATGATCGCATGTACAGGTCAAGTATGGAACGACACTGCATAGTCGCTGTGTGCAATAATTAAAAGGGTGGTGCACCTTTGTGGGCCATTGTTTTCTTTTTCTCTTCACTTAAGTGCATGTAATTGAGGCTAAAAATCATGTTTGCAATTGGGTGAAATAGAAAAATGAGAATCCTTTGCTTTCTACATCCGCTGTGCTGCAGTGTCTATCGCTGGTTGTAAAATTAGTTCACTGAGAATCCATCAGTCAGTCCTCTGTGATGGTCTGAAGGAGTTTGTAGTTTTATTCTGAGCTCCTGTCACCTGATTTATGACTACAGGTTACATCAAATTTGAATGTGCCGGGAACAAAAAAACATCTGTAAAAGCAAAACTGTGCAAAATGTTTAATGAAACCCAATTGCAAAAGTGATATTTAGGCCCAAATATGCAATTGAATAAAATTAAAATTTTCCCCAAAGATGGCCGACCCCTATAATTCCAGGATTTTATTGCATTTCCTGTAAACATTCTTGTTATGTGTAACTCGTTTTTCTGGGAACCTGGTATTTGTCCTTCACTGGTTTAATTATGGTCAATGATCTGAGCCAACGATTCGCTGACACGGTTACTTACCAGGACTTATGTTGTCCTTTTTACTCTTTTATTGTACTTATAAACCTTTCATCGATTGCAAAGTTACATTTCTGCAACTCTTTGTGAATAACAAGTGGACGTTCTGTTTAACTCCTATTCCTGAGTGAATTACTTTTGTTAATGAGTAGTGATGAGCGAATATACTCGTTACTCGAGATTTCTCGAGCACGCTGGGGGTCCTCAGAGTATTTTTAGTGCTCGTAGATTTAATTTTTCTTGCTGCAGCTGAATGATTTACATCTGTTAGCCAGCATAAGTACATGTTGGGATTCCCTAGCAACCAGGCAACCCCCACATGTACTTATAGCTTCCAGTACCACCTGTATGTCACCTCTCTGCTGTCCAGAATCCAGGAGTGTCTATCAGCCATATCCTCCTCCTTCACCTCTTGCTTCCTAAAACTCAATGCAGACAAAACCAAACTTTCTATTATGGTAAATGACATCACGCTCTCCTGCACCTGAAATCCGCTGCCTCGGAGTAACTCTAGACTCTGCCCTGTCCTTCAAACCACACGTTCAAACTCTTGCCACCTCCTGTCGCCTCCAACTCAAAAATATTTCCAGAATCCGTTCCTTCCTCAGCCCTAAATCTACCAAAACTCTTGTGCATGCCCTCATCATCTCCCGCCTTGATTACTGTAACACCCTCCTCTGTGGCCTCCCCGCTAACTCCCTTGCACCACTCCAGTCTGTCCTCAACTCTGCTGCCCGACTAATCCACTTCTCTCCTCGCTACTCCCGTTTCTCCCTCTGCAAATCCCTCCACTGGCTCCCAATTCCCCAATGAATCCAGTTCAAACTACTAACACTGATCTACAAAGCCATCCACAACCTGTCCCCTCCCTATATCTCAGAACTAATCTCCTACTATCTTCCGTCACGTAATCTTCAATCCTCCCAAGACCTCCTACTCTCCTCCATACTTATTCGTTCCTCACACAACCGCCTCCAAGTTTTCTCCCAAATATCCCCCATCCTCTGGAATTCCACGCCTCAGCACGTCCGATTATCCACCACCCTCGGATCCTTCAGACGGAACCTGAAAACCCATCTTTTCAGGAAAGCCTACAGCCTGCAATAACCATTCTGCCGCCTCACCACCATCCGAGCTGCCGCATCACCACCAGCAGAGCTGCTGCACCCCCGACCTTCTGTCTCTTCCCCATTATCCCGTAGAATGTAAGTCCGCAAGGACAGGGTCCTCTCCCCTCTGTACCAGTCTGTCATTGTAAATTTGTTTACTGTAAACGATATCTATAACTTTCTATGCAACTCCTGCTCATGTACAGCACCATGGAATTAATGGTGCTATAAAAATAAATAATAATATTTTATACGAATTGTTTGTTTCGTTAAGCTTCGCCTCTCTTAGCATGACCATCAGAAACTTTAGCAGTACGCCACAGGTTGCATTGATAATTATTTGGAGACTTTTCTATATCTACAGAGGATATAAAAGTCGATAAACTATTGATAAAACGCCAGGATTTTCTCGTGTAAAAACATTGTACCAAGAAGAATCTCTTCAGAACTTTTTCCATCTGTAATGTCACCTAAAATCTGATCCTGTTGACTTACAATGAGGTTATTTAGGGTTCTGTATTTTTTGCAGGAACAATACTTCTGTAGACTTTGTTTTTCTTGCTGTAAAATATAAAAGAACCATGAAATGAAAGGGGAGGTTAATGCTAAAATCAAATGAGCACTTAGAAGTTTTATTTTTTCGTTAATGAAAGAAAACCGGCTTATGTGTCTTTCTAATCACCATTTGTAATGTGCGGTATGTCCTCAGGACAGTTTGTTTGTACTTTTGTTGTAGTGCGCTTCTTTTTTAAACAAGTATTTATTTTTATAATTTTAGGACACTGCGGGAAAACCTTTGCTATTCTGGAGAGGTTTCTCAAGTCGGATCTATTACATACACGGTGGCTGGTGGTAGTGGATGATGATACACTGATCAGGTATGGTTTTATTTATTCACAAAGGTATTTAAAAAAAAGTCATGTTGAGCATATCACTCATTTAATTTTAAAACTGAATTTTTGCGTTGTGTTGAGCTGTGTATAATGTGCAAAATACAAATATTAATGTAGAGGTAAAATTAAAATAACTGCTTATGTGCTAAACATAAATACTTCAATATTGTACGTTAATTTAAAGGGAAATTGTCATAAGGTTTTTGCCATTTAATCTGAGAGCAGTATAATGTAGGGACAGAAATTCCAGCGATGTGTCACTTACTGGGCTGCTTACTGTAGTTTTGATAACATTTTGAATGAATTTGAAGTGAATTTATTTATAAAAATCAGTGTTTTATCAGCATGAGATTATCACAAGTAAACATGCTGCAATGTAGTGTTTAATAATAATGAGCTGTGTATTACCACACCCTCAGCAGTGATTGGCAGCCTATGCACAGTGTATACAGAAAGCTTCTAATCAGTGGTGTGGGCGAGATATTCAGAGCTCAACATTCAAAGAGCTGGTAGAGAAAACAGTGATTACATCAGACCGACAGCAAACAGCCCTGTGAGTGACACATCACTGGAATCTCTGGTCCTAAATCATTCTGCTCTCAGATGGGGGTAAAAAAAACTGTTGATAGATTCCCTTTTAAAGACTAGATTCAGAGCAGACACCAATTTAGCAATGAAGAGATTACAATATCGTTGGTAAATGTCATGTGATGTTTGATGACGTCACTTCGTGCAAACGCGGTGCCATCTGTGGGCTGCAACTTGAAACACAAGAACCAATGTGAAAAGTGTCTTTGTTTTTTATTTCCATGATCTAATTTACATTCAGAAACTAATTGGGCATTCAGTATATTAATGCAATTCCAAGCATTGTTTCTGTAGCTGAATGAGGAGAGATATCCTAGGCAGAAAACATCCTGTAGGGCTTATCATTAGAACAGTCTGATATTTATTATACCTCTGTAGATCCTATCCTACATCTCTATTTTATGCATTTTGATAACCTAATTAATATAAATTGAATAGTATGAGAACTTGTGAACAATGACAAAAATACAACTTTCTCTTGTCTAGAAGACTGTTAACTAGTGTTGTATAAATTGTGTAACCGGGAACCAGATTGCATGAAACAGATCGAATGATCGGTATTCAGAGCTTCATAATGTATGAAGTCAGGAAAAGGCATGTATACACTGAGCCATCTCTCTCCCTCCTCGCTCTCCCTCTTCCCCTCTATCCCTTTCACTCTATCTCTCCACCTCCCCCACTCTCTCATCTCCTCCCAGTCTCTCTCTCCCTCTCCCTCTCTTTTCCTTCTTTTTTGACATTCAGAACTGCTGTCTTTCTCCCTCTCCATCTCTCTGCTCCCTCTCTCTCACTCTCTCCCTCTCTGTCCCCCTCTTCCTTCCTTTTCAGCATTTTGAACTGCTGTCCTCAGTCTCCATCTCTCTCTCCCTCCCCATCTCTGTCTCATTCTCTCTCTCCTTCTCACGCACTGTCTCCCCCTCTGTCTTTCCCCCTCTCCCTCTTTCTCTCCTCCTTCCTTTTCGGTGGTTAGAAGTGTTGTCCTTCTCCCTATTCTCCATATCTCTCTCTCTCCCCCTCCATATCTCTCTCTCTATCTCCCCCTCTCTTTCTTTCTTCCCCTCTTCCTCTCTATCTTCCTTCCTTTTCGGCATTTAGAACTTTTAAGTTCGTCTTCTCTCATCTCTATATATAAATATATATACGGTATATTTTTTTTGTATTTGCCCCATTAATAATTTTGGTCTCTCTATGCAAAGAATCCATAGGCCTTCTGTATAGCGTGTTGGAGAGCTGTTTGTGTTTTCTATAGTTTTTTATTTTAATGTGGAATTGAAGTGGATCCATATCACAATTTTTCGATGCGATTTTAGATGTCAATTTTGAAACAGGTCTGATTCAGTTCCATGTCAGATAACTCTGGGTGAGCATACTCCGATTACTAGGTACCTAACTGCCAAGAACTTGATAAATGGTGACTAGTGATGAGCAAATTGATTTTCAGGACCTTCGTTCAGCTACTACATCAGTATTCCTTAGCTGGAAGATAACTCTGCCTCCAGAGCTTGTTTTAGAATGAAGGGGGAGATACCATTGTGAGACAAGTGTCCAACACAAAACAGAAGAAATGAAGTTTTTTTGCTTGCAAACACATTTTGTGCAGCTCTCTGAGCTCTGCTGCATCAATCCTTTAACCCTGTCTGCCTGTGAGATGGAAGCTGAAGCTCAGAGGAACCTGCAGATGTGTCAGTAATAATCACACACAGCTCTGCAGTGAGATCAGGAGAGCAGAGAGCATCCATTATACGTCATACTGATAACTCTCCCTTCATGTAAAATAAGCTCTGGAGGCAGAGTTAAATTCCAGACACCATCCGACCCAAAGCCTGGAACATGTCATTTATATAAAATGAGAAAAGATGATTTCTCAGCAACATTTAGGCATCTGATATGAGGCACACAGGGAGGACTGTTTTCATCATTCTATAACCTGTATGCTCATATCAATAGTTTAGATAAGTCAAATGTGATGATAAATTTTCTCTGTAAGGCTGTGTGCACACGGTGCATTTTTGAAGCATCTTCGCAGTGTTTTTTCCTCATGGAAATGGGCCAAAAATGCTTTGGAATCCTTATGCAAGCTAATGCAGTGACAATCCTGAAGTGTTGTGCACTTGATCAGTAATTTTCCTTTGAGCATTTGCAGTGTGTTTTTTTCTGCAGCATGTCAATTCTTTGTGTGTTTCTGCAGCGTTTTTCACGCATTGACTTCAATTGAGTCACTCAAATCCGCATCAAAAACGCAGGTGTAAAAAGGTTTGCGGACTTGCTGCAAATTTGCAGAGTTTTTGTTTGCGTTTTCATGTACTTCCTATGGTGTTTCCCTTGCTATCATCTGTGTGACAGAGTGGGAAACACCGGCACGGAGGTTCTTATCAGTGGTAACGCTGCCACCGGTAAGACCACGGGTCAGAGCGCTGCGGGGTCATGCTGTCAGTTGTCAGCGTTTCTCCGCAGCGGTGACCAGCAGTAAAAAGCTTACCGCAGGTCAGCAGGCGTGGGCTGCTCCCATGGGGCTAAGTCTGCTGTCACTGATAACAGTGACAACAGGTGCCGCTGATGGGAGATATAGTCTCACCAGCCAGCGTCTGTGATCACAGTTAAAAGAGGAGAAAAAAAAAGTTAAATTACATACATATTCAAATAAAAAAACCAAAAAGGTAATACTCACCTAACACCAAATCTCCGATGCTCTCTTCTCCTAGAAAAAAATGAAAAATAATAAACCACCATATACTCTCCTGTCCGCCGTAGTCCACGTAATCCTGAGTGTCCCACGGCGATCCCACGTGTAGGACAGTCACATTGGGAGCAAATACAGATGACGATCGTTTCACGCTTACATTGCGCTTCAACAGATCATGACCTGTTGAAGCGCAATGTAAGCGTGAAAAGATCGTCGTCTGTATTTGCTCCACTGTTTTATCTGCCTGCTGTTGGTATGATGATGCCACAATAAAGGACTTTGTTGCACGGGACAGTATGTGCCAATCCGCTTTCTTTTCTATGGAAATCAGCACACAGCTGTCTGCCTAGCCTTTGCTGGTTAGATTTTATAGGGGAACCTTGTGTCAATTTTTTTCTGGGGTTCCCCTGTAAACTAGCCAGTAAAGGCTAAGAAAATAGCTGTGAGCTGATATTAATAGCCTGGGAACCTTTATGGCTATTGGCTCCTTCCCAGAATATTAACATGAGCCCTCAACCGTTGGCTTTTCTTCTGATGGTTATTAAAATTACGCGGGAGCCCACGCAAACATTTTTTTCATTTTTTTTTCTTTAAAATTAGCAGTTGCTGTTTGGTTACAGCCTATGTACGTTCAATTCTGTTAACATGCCTACATAACCTGGTGACAATGTGTGTGTTTGTGTTTTACTTATCGGCTTAGTAATAAGGGTGTCGGGCTGACACCAAGCCCTAATCCCATTACCCTGAAGCCACTGCATCAGCCTGAAAAAGATGGTGTTGAACCAAGAAATTACATCACAAAATTTTTTTGAAATATCTTTATTTACCTCAAAAAAACCTTCATTGCTGTACAAAAACACATGCAAAAAATGCATACAAAAATGGAAAATAGATAATGGGTTTGTTCGTCACAGCAACAGTGACTCTTGTCTGTTGGATATTTTTGCCATTGCAACTCAGACCCATGCTCATTTATAACACAGGATACCAGAAAAGGTAAGTTCATGATTAGGCCAGTGGTGCTGTTTCAAGGGGAAAGCAAACCCATTTTAATCATATGTGGGAAAAATTTGACTTCACACTGAAAATTTTTTTTAACCACTGCATTTTTCAGAGAAATTCAAGGCTGGCCCAGTGCACTTTAATTGTAGCTGCTCCCGGTATGCCCTTAACTCCCAACTTTGTTTTGGGGGAAAATAGTTTCAATAAAGTCCCCCATTCACATTAGATTAAAGGGTTTATCTGTGTCTTACTATTTATTTTTTTTTTTTATTTTTTTACTATGGTCCTAATATCTAACAGGCAGGTAGTTTCAATTTCCCGGTGCCGGCAAAGATCAGTCATTGACCGTTCCTGCCAGTGATTCCGCTGCTGCCTGTCAACAGAACTGCTCTACCTCTTCCGAGCTGCTCTGTGGATGGGGCGTGACTGCCGACGTCATGCAGATTCACAGACAGCTTGCCACAGCTAGGCATGACGTCGACAGTCATACCCCATCAACAGAGCAAATTGGAAGAGAAATTGCTGCTCTCTCAATGTGATGTCAGTGGAAACTGCAGAATCACTGGCAGGAGAGGCAGGTAGAAGATGGCGGTGGTCACAACAGGCAGGTAGGTAGCAACTATCTGCTTGTCTATTTTCAGGGCCATAGTAAAAT
Organism: Ranitomeya variabilis; assembly: GCF_051348905.1. Taxonomy (NCBI): domain Eukaryota; kingdom Metazoa; phylum Chordata; class Amphibia; order Anura; family Dendrobatidae; genus Ranitomeya; species Ranitomeya variabilis. The sequence goes on along the minus strand of NC_135234.1, from coordinate 708,123,648 downwards.
AAAAGTCCTGGATAATCCCTTTAAAGTTAGATGAAACAATCAATATCAGCGGGGTCAGTTGACAGTCTCATGTGTATGGGGGCTTTCCAACTCTCCCCCAACAGATGAAGCAGGAGAAGAGAAGCATCCGACACTTAGGATTCCCAACAACCACTCCTTTTGTTTTCTAGAGTATAAGAGGTCTAACAGCTCCCTTATAGAGAACACAGGAGTACTTGGCTGAGCTTCTGTGTATGGAGGAGTCGGAGATGGTTGTTTTATGTCATTTTTAATCTTTCTTCTCTTTCTTGCTTAGCCTCCCAAGATTACAGAAATTGCTAAGTTGCTATGATTGTAATGAGCCTGTGTTTTTGGGAGAACGATACGGTTATGGATTAGGAGCGAGAGGTTACAGTTATATCACCGGCGGAGGCGGGTAAGAGATTAATGACATCTATTTGATGTGTTTGCAATATAAATCCGCAAAACTATTTTGGTTTAATTTTGTCATGCTTTACTTACTGAATAATCCAGACACACGACAAATTGAAGTCACATAGTATTTTAATTACATTTACTTTTCAGTGGTTGCAAATAACATCAGAGCTTATGGGAAAGCAAGACGTGAACTGTTACGGATTGCGAGTAGCGAAAATCTCCTAATGTGCAGTTTTTGTGATTTATGGATCTCACTGTGATAGTCCTACCATTAAGAAAGCAACGAAATAGAGTGTGGTTGGCTGAGACGTAGCTAGGGGTTCAGTTTAGGTGGGGGGAAGCGAAACATCTGAGTGTCCCTAACCGATAACCCTTATTACAACTATACTGGCACACTGATATTACCACCATATGATGACATATAGTGGTAGATACCAGTCACAGTGCAATTATTGATGTATTGCTGGTGGCTGACGTTCTTTCTGTTAGAGTCGTTCACTATTCCCATCTTTTCCATCTGTCCCAGACCGACATGAAGACTTTTTCCAACCAGGACTCATCTGCAGAGATTGCAACAAAGACACATCTGACTTCTCACATTCCTAGCCCCATCCCCATCTATTCCCAACCCTCACAAACTCCTCATCCTCCTTCCAGATAGCATGTTAACGCCATAACCACCCCTTTTTGAAGAATAGGTACCGGTTCACACTTATCTCCTCCTCAAGAAAGCAACGGGATAAGGCATCTGCCTTAATGTTTTTGTTCCCCGGCCTATATGTGGCAAAAACGTTAAATGAGGTAAAGAACAATGCCCATCTTGCCTGTCGAGGTGTTAGATATTTCGCCTATTCCAAATATACCAGATTCTTATGATCCGTGATTGCCATAACTGGGTGAACTGCTCCCTCTAAAAAATGATGCCACTCTTCAAAAGCCCATTTCATTGCTAAGTGTTCCCTATTACCAATGTCATAGTTTTTCTCAGCAGGTGACAGTTTTTTAGAAAAATAAGCAAATGGTTGCCATTTACAAGGTGACGCACCCTGCGACAATACAGCCCCCTCTCCCACCTCAGACGCTTCGACCGCAGCGATAAAAGGCTGAGAGACATCAGGCTGTATAAGAATTGGCGCAGAAGAAGAACACCTCTTCAACATATTATTATTATTATTTATTGTTATAGCGCCATTTATTCCATGGCGCTTTACATGTAAGGAGGGGTATACATAATAAAAACAAGTACAATAATCTTGAACAATACAAGTCATAACTGGTACAGGAGGAGAGAGGACCCTGCCCGCGAAGGCTCACAATCTACAAGGAATGGGTGAGAATACAGTAGGCGAGGGTAGAGCTGGTCATGCAGCGGTTTGGTCGATCGGTGGTTACATATCATATGCCTCACTGGCAGGACTGGACCACTTGGAGAAATCCGTCCCCTTCCTGGTCATATCCGTAAGAGGTTTGGCTACTACCAAAAGTTCTTTATGAATTTACAGTAGTAGTTGGCGAAACCTAAAAAACATTTGTGACGCCTTCAAATTCTCAGGACGATCCCAATCCAATACTGCTCGGACTTTAGCCGGATCCATGCGAAAAACGTTAGAAGACAACACAAATCCTAGGAAAGGGATCTCCTCAACCGAGAACATACACTTCTCGGGTTTGACATATAATTTATTGTCTCAGAGTATACGGTTGTGCTCAAAAGTTTACATACCCCAGCAGAATTTTTGCTTTCTTGGCCTTTTTTCAGAGAATTTGAACGAGAACACCAAAACTTTTTCTCCACTCATGTTTAGTGGTTGGGTGAAGCCATTTATTGTCAAACTACTGTGTTTTCTCTCTTTAAACCATAATGACAACCCAAAACATACAAATGACCCTGATCAAAAGTTCTCATACCCTGGTGATTTTGGCCTGATAACATGCACAGAAGTTGACACAAATGGGTTTGAATTGCTACTAAAGGTAACATCCTCACCTGTGACCTGTTTTCTTGTATTCAGTGTGTATGCATAAAAGCTGAGTGATTTTCTGGGATACAGACAGACTCATGCATCTTTCATCCAGCCACTGACGTTTCTGGGTTGTGAGTCATGGGGAAAGCAAAAGAATTGTCAACAGATCTACGGGAAAAGGTAGTTGAACTGTATAAAGCAGGAAAGGGATACAAAAAGATATCCAAGGAATTGATAATGCCAGTCGGCAGCGTTCAAACTGTGATTAACAAATGTAAAATCAAGGGCTCTGTAAAAAACAAAAACCATGGTCAGGTAGAAGAACAAAAATTTTGTCCACAACTCACAGGAAAATTGTTTGGGATGCAAAGAAAAATCCACAAATAACATCAGCTGAAATACTGGACTCTCTGAAAACTATTGGTGCGGCTGTTTCAAGATGCACAATAAGGAGGCACTTGAAGAAAAATGAGCTGCATGGTCGAGTCGCCAGAAGAAACTTATTCCTGCACAAATTCCACAAAGTATCTCACCTACAATATGCAAAACAGCACAGAGACAAGCCTCAAAACTTCTGGAACAAGGTATTTTGGAGTGATGAGACCAAAATTGAACTTTTTGGCCACAACCATAAATGTTACATTTGGAGAGAGGTCAACAAGGCCTATGATAAAAGGAACGCCATTTCTGCTGTAAAGCATTGAGGTGGATCGCTGATGTTTTTGGGATGTGTGAGCTACAAAGACACAGGAAACTTGGTCAAAGTTGAAGGAAAGATGAATGCAGCACGTTATTAGCAAGTACTAGAGGCAAATTTGGAATCATCAGCCCGGAAGCTGCGCATTGGACGTACTTGGATGTTTCAACATGGCAACGATCCAAAACACAAGGCTAAGTCGACCTGTCATTGGCTACAGCAGAACAAAGTGAAGGTTCTGGAGTGGCCATCCCAGTCTCCTGACCTCAATATCATTGAGCCACCCTAGGGAGATCTCAAGCATGGAGTTCATGCTAGACAGCCCAGGAATTTACAGGAACTGGAGGCTTTTTGCCGGCAAGAGTGGGCAGCTTTGCCATCTGAGAAAATAAAGAACATAATCTACAACTACAACAAAAGACTTCAAGCTGTTATTGATATTAGAGGGGGCAATACACGGTATTAAGAAATGGGGTATATGAACTTTTGATCAGGGTCATTTGGATGTTTTGGTTTGTCATTATGATTTAAAAAGAGAAAACATAATAGTTTGACAGTGGAGAAAAAGGTTTGGTGCTATCATTCATAGTCTTTGAAAAAAGGCCAAGAAAGCAAAAATTCTGCTGGGGTATGTAAACTTTTGAGCACAACTATGCATAAGACCTGCCTGACATGTACCTGGTGTGACTCAAGGTCAGTTGAATAAACTAATATGTCATGCAAATAGATAACCACGAATCTGCCTAACGGGTGACTAAAAATGTAATTTATAAAGTGTCAAAAGACGGTGGGCACATTCGTCAACTCAAAAGGCATCACCAGATTCTCATAGTGTCCCTCAGGCGTATTGAATGTTGTTTTCCTCTCATCCCCCTCTTTAAGGCGGATGCGATTATATGCCCCCTGAGGTCCATCTTAGAGAACCATTTTGCCCCTACAATTTGATTATAGAGGTCTGGAATGAGAGGGAGCGGATAAGCGTCACGGACAGTGATCGTATTGAGTTCACAGAAATCCAGGCAAGGGCGTAACCCCCCATCTTTTTTCTTTACAAAAAAGAGCCCCGCAGCAATGGGGGATGAGGATGGTCTGATATGACCTTTAGCCAGGCTTTCCGCGATGCAGTCCTTCATGGCCTGTCTCTCTGGGCCAGAGATATTATAGAGTCTGCTCTTGGGAAGCTTGGCACTAGGAACGAGATTAATGGCGCAGTCATAAGGACAATGGGGAGGGAGTTCTTGGCACCCCTGCTCCAAGAATACATCCCCAAAATCTGACAGGTAACTAGGCACAGACTGGGTATCCACCCTAGCAAACCGGTTACCCAAGCAGTGTCCTTGACAATACCCACTTCATTTTACTATTTCCTGAGTCTGTCAATTTACTACAGGATTGTGTAGAGCGAGCCAAGGAAGTCCCAGTACCACAGGTGAGGGTAGACCCTCTAGCACATAGCAGTCTAACACCTCAGTGTGCAAGGCCCCCACCTGAAGCTGTAAGTCTCGGACAAATTGATTAAAATGCCCCTGTCTCAAGGGAGCAGAGTTGATGGCGATTATGGGTATGAGTCTGGACAGAGTATGTGGGGTGAGGCCTTGGACCTGGATGAACCTAGCATCGATCAAATTAAACCCTGCCCCACTGTCCAGAAATGCAAACATGTCCACCTTAAACCCACCCAGGTGGACTACAGCTGGTAGGAAAAATGGTGTCCTACCCACGGTGATGATGAAGACACCCAGGTTGCTAACCTCCTCACAACCCGGGCCACCAAGCTATCCTTGCAGTTGTCTACTATGTGATCATGAGGGACATGTTCCCACGAAATGGCCCTTTTTACCACAATTGAAAACACACTCTCCCTTTACGCCGGACAAGAAGTAGTTTGCCAGAGTGAGGTGCCGCACCCACCTGCATGGGTTCCTCAGTAGGCTCAGTGCTGACCTTCCTTGACCCCGGACCTCCTGCACACAAGTGACTCCCTGTGTCTCTGGCGAAGACGGCGATCAACCCGGATCGCCAGAGACATGGCTGCCTCAAGGAAGTCAGTCTCATACAGAGCTAAGGCATCCTTCACCTTTACTGTGATCCCCTCACAGAACTGACTACAGAGTGCGGGGTCATTTCACTTGGTGTCTGTGGTCCACCTCCAGAACTCAGAGCAATATTCCTCCACCGGCTGGTCTCCTTGCTGAAGTTGACGCATTGTGGACTCAGCTCAGGAGACATGATCGAGGTCATCATATATAAGGCCAAGTGCCAGAAAAAAATCTCTTCACCATCTGAAGCAACTGAGAGTCAGACGGGAGAGAAAATGCCAACGCTTGGGGTTCCCCCTGGAGGAGCGAGATTACTATCCCCACATGTTGCTCCTCTGTATCTGAGGAAACTGGACGTAGCCTGAAGTACAGTTTACAGGCCTCCCGGAACACAGTAAACTTGTCACACCCCCAAGAAAACCTGTCAGGTAAAGCGATCTTGGACTCCACTATGGTTTGCTGGGGAGATGGGAGTCCCACACCAGATGTAGCAGGGTGCTGCAAAACCACCATGTGTAAATCTGCCTCCTCCAGACTGAGCTGCTGCAGTTGCCCTGTCAGAGAAGCCATTGGATCCATAATGGATCAGAAAAAATGGTTACGGTCAGAGCTAATGTCATAACACAGCTGTAGGGTGACCCAAGACCAGGGGCTCCTTCCCTGTCCCTAACACTAGGGGGCCCCCTAGCTTGCCCTACCCCTGACTTTCTTCTGAAGGTGAAGATGCCTGGGCCTCCACCCTTGCCTTATCTCCTGAGTTAGCCCTTTTTCTGTTCTCTTCCCCCACCCAGGGAATTGGAGCACTGCTGTGCACCGTAGTACACCAACCTGACAAACAAGGCAACACAAACAAGAGTTAACAGAAATTCCAGGTATAGAAAATATTCACTCACATATAACAGAGGAATGCATCGGGGCATGGAGGTAGGGGAATAAACCAAAATAGAGAAGGATAGGGAATTGCCACACATACAAACCAGGCAACACTCACTGATAACTCCTCCAACTCTCCTTCTCATATGAACTCCTTTCCTTCCGTTAGCCATGTAGCAAATTCTAGCTGTGACAAGGATTTGTAATAGAGTCCAAATTACAAAGTGGAAAGGAGTGGCTAACCGAGCTCAGCTGTGAGCACTTCTGGCTCCACACTGTCACGGTAACCCCATGACACAAACTTTCTCCATCAGTTGTTCATTTTGTCACTCATTTAACTATAACCCGCAGTGTTATGTGTACTGAGGAAATCATCCAGCCCTTTTTAAAAGCTATAATAGTGTCTACAGTAGTCGGTAATTCCACAGTCTACAGCTCTAACTGTAAAGAGCCCTTTCCTATTTAGCTGTCGGAATAACCTTTCTTCCACCCGTGATGACTACCCCCTGGCCCTTAGTATGTCCTTTGGAAGAAATAAGTCATGTGCCAGTCCTTTGTACTGACAATATTTCTAAGCTAAACAAGCACAACTTTTCCAACCTCTCATCATATGAGAGGCCTACCTATTGTTCCTTGTAATAATCTAGTTGCCCGCCTTTGAACTGACATTAACTTCTTAATATCCTTTTTAAAATGTGGAGCCCAAAACTGGATCCCATATTCTAGATGTTGCTTCACCAGTGATTTATAAAGAGTTAAAAATACATTGGGATCATAGGATTTTATCTCTCTTATCACCCTAAAATCTTTTGCGTCTGTTGCTTGACATTGAGTACTGATGTTCAGCTTACTTGTAAACAGAATACCCAAATCCTTCTCCTGTTCCTGTTCTGTAGTCCCAAGTATACTCCCATTTAATGTATATGCAGCAGTAGGATTATTCTGACCTAGGTGCATTACTTTACATTTACCTACAATAAATCTTATTTGACAAGTGTTAGCCCATTCAGACATCTTATTAATAATAATAATAATAATAATTAGACATCTTATTCAGATCATTTTGACATGTCAAGGTCAGATTTTAATATCCTACACAGTTTGGTGTCATCAGCAAAGATTGACACTTTAATCCCATCCACAAGGTTATTAATAAAGAGATGAAAAGTGCAAAGAAAAATAAATAGTGGCACTCACCAAGCGATGTATTTAAAAGTCCTTTTATTCTTCCACTATGCGGGGTGAGGACATACCTCTAGCGCGGCAGGTATACATGAAGGTGCAAGGAGCAGACAGGACGACGGCCATTTTGCGCCGACTGCGCTTCAATGGGTCCAGGTGTTTCACCATCTGCTGATTTTCGCCTTACCTAGTGCCGTTCTATCTTTCTCTTTTTGTGGATTATTAATAAAGAGGTTAAACAGAATTGGTGCTAGCACAGATCCCTGTGGTCTCCGCTGCTGACTATATCACATTTAGAGAACGTACTATTTATGATGACTCTTTGTTTCCTGTCATTTAGCCAATTCCTTACCCATCTGCATATAGTTTCCCCAGTCCTTGTTTCTGTAGCTTCAGTATACGGCTGTTATGTGGTACAGTATCGCATGCCTTTGCAAAGTCCAGATAAATCATATCAGCCGCTTTACCAACATCCTTATTTGCACTTACCTCCTCATAGAAACTCAACATGTTGGTTAGACACGACCTATCTTTCATGAATCCATGCTTGTTGTCAGTTAATATATTATTATCTGCATTATATCTGTGCAGGTCATCTCTTTTAATGCCCTCAAAAACTTTGTATACTACTGATGTCAGGCTTACCGGACAGTAGCTGCCTGGATCCATCTTCTTACCTTTCTTATATATTGGCATCACATGAGCCATCCTCCAATTTTGTAGCACCAAGCCTGTTATAAGAGAGTCTAAGAATATAAGATACAGCGGTTTGTCAGATACTGAGCTCAGTTTACTGAATATCCATAGATGAATGCCATCTGGGCCGAGCGCTTTGTCAATTTTTAATTTGCTCAGACGCAGGCTTACTTCTTGTGTTAAACTAGTTGTATCAAGTAGTGAACTTTGATTTTGCCTTATGGAAAGATCCCTGGAACAGTCGGTTCATTGGTGAACACGGTTGAAAAGTGCCTGTTTAATATCAGGCTTTTCTTTGTCCTCTATAATTATCTTGTTATTATCATTTTTAAGGGGCCGATGGCATCTGTTTTTTTCTCTTTGGCATTGATGTATTTATACTATTTTTGGAGATATATTTTAATGTCTCTGGTGATTTGTTTCTCTGTAGATAATGTTGCTAGCTTGATTTCTTTTTTACATTTCTTATTTAGATTTTTATACTCCTGAAATGCTATTTTTGTATTCTCGGCCGCGAGGATCCTGAATACTATTTGTTTTTGTCTTATTATACTTTGTACTGCCTTATTTATCCATAATATTTTTTTTTACTCCTGGATATTTTATTATCAGAAGGAATAAGTTTTCTACAGGATTATTGTAGTATATCCTTAAACATGCCCCATTTATGTTTGGTATCCCATGTTATGATGACATGGTCCCAGTCTACTTGATTAAGCTCTTCCCTTAATTTGTTGAAATCAGCTTTCCTAAAGTTCCAGGTTTTTGCGTTTACCCTTTTGAATGTTTGATTGAAAATTACATTGAAACTTACCATATTATGGTCACTGCATCCCAAATGCTCCCAGACCTGTAGATCTGAAATTGTATCTGGTCTATTTGATAGCACCATATCCAGCAGATTTCCTTCCCTGGTTGGTTCATCTACCAGCTGAGAGAGGTAATTGTCCTGAACTGTTGATAAGAACTTGCAGTTGTTAGCACAACCAGAATATTCTATGTCCCATTGAATGTCTGGATAGTGAAAATCCACCATAGTAAGGATCCTGTTATTATTTGCTGCCTTTTTAATTTGCTCCTGTACCTGTTCAGCTATATTAGGAGGCTTGTAGCAAACTCCAGTTAGCAGCTTTCCATTATTGCCATCCCCATGTACATTTACTCACACTGACTCTACATTGTCGCAGCTCCCCCCAATGTCATTGAACACAGGTCCTAATTTGAATTTAACGAAAATACACACTCCTCCACCTTTTTTGTCTTTCCTGTCCTTTCTAAATGTTGTGTATCCCTCTACATTTTTTACCCAGTCATGGCTTTCATCCAGCCAGGTTTCTGTAATGACCACCATATCGTATTCTGTGACTGACATAAGAGTCTCCAGGTAATTCATTTTGTTTGCAAGACTTCTTGCATTTGCCAGCAGACATTTAATACTATTAGCACATTTGTTACTCCTACTCAGCTCCCTACTTTGCTTCCTACTCAGCTCCCCACTTTACTTGCATATCCCTGCCCCTTAAATTCTCATAAACCCCCTACTGTCTCATTCTCTCGGTGTACTCTATCCCCTTATTAGCACAACTCCCCTCCCTCCCCAGATCCTAGTTAAAAAGCTCCTCTATCCGTCTGACAATTTTTCCCCAATAACAGCATCACCCTCCCCATTGAGGTGCAGCTCGTCCCTACTGTAGAGCCTATATCCGACAGAGAAGTCGGCCCAGTTCTCCACAAACCCAAATCCTTTTCTCTGCTATTTCTAGAAACAGGAAGTCTCTTTTCCCTGCAAAAAATGATTCCCCTCTTCAAGTCCTGACCCAGCTTCTCTGCTCATCCCCTTTGCCAGGGACTTTTGCAGTGACTCATATAGGGAAGATTGACCTCCTGTTTCTACATGGAGCTCAAAAGGATTCTTCCAGTCAGTTTTTAATCACGTGATGTCATAGACCTAATGGAAAAGCGAGAAATTAACTGGGTAGAAAGGCAAAATGAGCAATTGTAAGTACACCGTGCCATATAATACGATTGCAATATATTAAGATGATAACAATTTTGATGGGAGTGCTTCTTCAGGAAAATTGATCCCCAAGTGGTTTGCATGTTTGTAAAAAAACAAACTCATATAGTGCTCAATCAGTATTGGCTGTCCACTGCTGCTCTATTTTTCTATTTTTGCTGAATCCAATCATTGAGCTTGGCAACTCTGCTGGCCTAGCTCAGTCAATGGCTGCAGCTGTTATATAAATTGCCATTAATGACATTGTCTAAGGCAGTGGACCCCAACCTTCCTTACCTTGAGAGTCACATTCAGATCTGAAGGGATGGGCACGAGCCACATCCAGGACCGCCCCCCCCCCCCCCCCCCCCATACATTAGTGACACCCAAAGCCCCCCTTACTGGTATAATGACGGCCACAAAATCCCTATAAAACACAGAAACCTTGTGCTCCCTCCTTTATGGGCATTTTACTTGCATTCAGAGGTTCCCACCTTATTATGTGCATCTAGATTTGCTCTTCTGTGCAGGACTACTCTCAAAAGTCACCATCTGGTGACCTTCCCTTCATAGCTGTCTGTTACACCTGGTACTAATGCAACAAGCTGGCAGACAGCCACGAGCCACAGATAATAATAATAATAATCTTTATTTTTATATAGCGCTAACATATTCCACAGCGCTTTACAGTTTTTGCACACATTATCATCATCATGATCATGGACCCGAGAGCCACATATGGCTCCCGAGCCACAGGATGGATGAAAATATATATTTTCCAAATTGCTTAAACTAGTATAAAAAATAAAATTAATTGCTGGTCCCGAATTGTCTCTTTCCTGTCCCATCTCGATACATCAGTTATCCAGATAACAATATTGCTAAAAAGTTTATTAGAATTTTGTTGGCGCTTGTCTTCCTTGTGTCCTTCATGAAAAGATTTCTGCTTTTTTCCCAAGTTTTGTTATGTTGTAGGAACATTTTTAGTTTCCAATATATTCTACACATTATATGAAACATTTGCTCTAGGAGCACAGTATAGAAAAGCACTTGGACATTTGGAAGTTGTAGTAATTAATACAGTAATTGAATCTGTGTGATAATTGCCGCCAATATGGTGAACAGTGAGGTGTTGTTTATGTGGCTAGGAGCCTACAAAAAGCCACAATGTACAATGGGTGTTCAATACATATTGGAAGATAATCCTTACTGCAAAAATTATGTATAGTCAGACAGCAACTTCTGGCAGAGTTACTGAGGAAGCTTAGCCCATTTCCTCATGAGCAATGACCTTTACACTGTGTTCCAAATTATTATGCAAACTGGATTTAAGTGTCATAAAGATTTAATTGTTTTGTTTTTCAAATAAACTCGAGGATGGTATTGTGTCTCAGGGCTCAATGAATCACTGAAATCAATCTTAAACATATGTGATAATTAGTTTTCCAGGTGATTCTAATTAAAGGAAAATTACTCAAAAATGATGTTCCACATTATTATGCAGGTCACAGGTTTCAAGCAATATAGGAAATAAAAGGATCTCTCTGCTGCTGAAAAGCGTTAAATAGTGCAATGCCTTTGACAAGGTATGAAAAAATTAGATATTTCACGAAAACTTAAGAGTGATCATCATACTCTGATGAGATTTGTGACTGAAACAGAGCACAGACAGAGTTCATGCAAATAAAGGCATAATGAGGAAGTTTTCTGCCAGACAAATTCATTGGATTAAGAGAGCAGCTGCCAAAATACCATTACAAAGCAGCAACCAGTTATTTGAAGCTGCTGGTGTGTCTGGAGTCCCTCGAACCTCAAGGTGTAGGATCCTTCAAAGGCTTGTTCTGGTGCATAAACCTACTATTCGGCCACTCCTAAACAGTGTTCACAAGCAGAAACGGTTGCAGTGGGCCCAGACATACATGAAGACTAATTTTCAAACAGTCTTGTTTACTGATGAGTGTCGAGCAACCCTGGACGGTCCAGATGGATAGGGTAGTGGATGGTTGGTGGATGGCCACCATGTCCCAACAAGGCTGCGACGTCAGCAAGGAGGTGGAGGAGTCATGTTTTGGGCTGGAATCATGGGGAACTAGCTGGTAGGGCCCTTTAAGGTTCCTGAAGGTGTGAAAATGACCTCAGCAAAGTAAATGTAGTTTCTGACTGACAACTTTCTTCCATGGTCTAAAAAGCAGAAACGTGCCTTCAGGAGCAAAATCATCTTCATGCATGACAATGAATACCTCTGAGTAATTCGCTGCTATGGGCATAAAAGGGGATAAACTCATGGTGTGGCCAACATCTTCCCCTGACCTCAACCCTATAGAGAACCTTTGGAGTATCATCAAACAAAAGATCTATGAGGGTGGGAGGCAGTTCACATCAAAACAGCAGCTCCGGGAGGCTATTCTGACTTCATGCAAAGAAATACAAGCAGAAACTCTCCACAAACTCACAAGTTTAATGGATGCAAGAATTGTGAAGGTGATATCAATGAAGGGCTCCTATGTTAACATGTAACTTGGCCTGTTAGGATGTTTTGGGAGTTAAATAGCTTTTTTTGTTCTGTGAATGTGACCTCCTAATGCTGCAAATTCCACAAATGAGCATTTTCATGTCTTTAAAACATATCAAATGTTTAGAAATACTACTGTGCCTAATAATTTGGAACAGTGCATTTTGAGTTTTTATTCATTTTGGAGATTATACTGTTATCATTGGGAGGTTTCTTCAATAAAATTCTATGTATACTCTAACGGGTGATGACTTTTATTAGACTGACTGTCATTTGCACTGACCATTTAGGAAAATCCGAGAAAAATGTCATTTGCATAATAATTTGGAACTTAGTGTAGTTAACTAATATTTTTGATTTTTTTTTTAAAATTAAGAGATGAGATGTTTGCCTTGTACAAACAAGGAAAAGGAAACAAAAAAGACGATAAAGGCATTTAATATTTCTAAAGATATAGGTGGTTCATAGTTCTAGGAACACTGGCAACACTACCCGAATGTGGCAGAAAGATAAAGTGGTCACCATCTGAAACCAGATACTTGAGCAGGCAGGTCATCAAAAACCATCAAGTATCTGCAGAAGACCTACAGCAAGACTTGGTGACAGCAGACACTAAGGTTTCTATTTGTACAGAAAAGAGCATAGAAAACCCTGAAAGTTCCTATTCCCTAAGTCCAAGAAGACATTTACCTTTACTGACCCAAAAGTTCAAGGAATGTTGTCTTAAGTATGCTCAAAACCATATAAATTATCCACAGAAGTGTTGTGATTCTGTTCTTTGGAGCCATGAAACAAAACTACAACTTTTCGGGCCTATAGATCAGAGGTATATTTAGAGTAAAAAAAAGAAGCACGCGAGGAAAACAACACCTTGTCTACAGTGGAGCATGGTGAGGCTCGCTGATGCATACAGTGAAGCATGGTGGGGGCTTCCTGATGACTACTTTGGAGCATGGCAGTAGCTTTTCATTTCATCTGGCACTATAAATCTGCAGCATGTGGAGGGCAAGATGGATTCAATCAAGTGTCAGGAAAATCATGTCTTTGGTGATTCACAAATTGCCTCTTCAGAGAAAAAGAGGACTTGAAATCTATAGCACCACCTGTTGGAAGTAGCGATCCTACATGTCACAATCAACCCTTTAACGAGTCTTGCAATATGACTTATGATAAAAGCCAAATCAGTAGCTCAATTCGCGGACACGGTGTTTCGAGCTGTTGGCCCTCGTCAGTGCAAAGCATGAGAACTGATTTGGCTAGGTGAGAGGCTCTGGACTGAGGTCTAAGGGGTAAGGTTTCTCCTTGTGGAGAGTGACATACCAGCTCTGGCTTGTCAAGGTAAGGAGGCTTCTTCGCCAAGCAATGCTCCTCTAGGAATTATAATATGCAAAATGCCTCTTCTTGGTGAGGAATCCCAAGCTTGGACATCATTGTATCTTACAACATTAAATCACAGAAAAACCCCTACATTAAAACATACACTTTATTAATGATTATTTTTTAAAAACCTGGTGCACAAAACCATCACCAAAGAAAAACACTTCAATAAAAGTTTTGATAGATATAGGCCCTAGGAGGTGCCTGACCCTATAGTTTAATGCTCACTGGCACCCTACCTACCAGCGGAGGTTGGCACCCTACAACCTGCGCTGTGGCGCCCCCGCTCCCGTCGGCTGTCCCTTCTAGTCTCCCAATCCCTATGGGATGGTGGTTAGAAACAGAAAAAGAGATAGATTTCCTAATGCAATCAAAATTCCTTTAATAGGGATTACTGTGGGCCCGGGAGGGTAAATACTGACCCTATATTCCGACCCTGCCTCACAGCGGGGGTTGGCACCCTAAAATGATTGCGATATATGGCGCCCCCACTCCTCGGCAGCTAGCCCTAGAGTCTATCCCTACAGAGGGACATAAAGTGCTATAGTGCAGGGGAAGCAAGGCCTGCAAAGGCAAAGTGGATTAGGCTCTAGAAAACCACTATTATCTTTGTTCTAAAAACCGCACAAAATTTGCAATCGTTTTAGAGGTCTATTATACAGATAACAGTAGATATTAATGTGCTGTATAAGGACTTACCCACCCCCAAATCGGGATGAGACAGAAGATTTTCTAAAAACAATGTTTTACAGAGGTTAACAGCCCCTTACTGAGCAAAATCAATACACCATTAAATATCCTACCCCATTGCATTTGAGCCAAAATTCATAAATGTAGCTTTATATGTGTATATTAAATCGCAGCATATGTAACTCGACGCGTTTCCTTTCACACTGAGGTTCATCAGGAGTATATAGACATCATCTTGGTATTTGTTACTTAGCTTCATGAATGGCAATGTTCATAGTAAAGATCTCCAGCACATAGGGCCAGTCCCCTTCCGATAGTGTGCCTTGAAAAAAGTGCCGAGATCACCCAATTTATAGCCTGCAATTATTGTACAAGTGGTGTCACATGGGTACAGACCAGAAGATAATTACCCCTCATGTGTGTGAAATGATCTTACATAGCGTTCCACATCGCGCAGTCGCTGTACCATCACCGCACAGTAGCGGAATAATAAACGCCGCATATGATACTTCCGGTATCCAATGCACAGCACCGGAAGAAGCCCTAGCGTCACCGCTTCCCATCATGCTGCTGGTGCCAATGCGCTTCACTCGCATTCCACCTTGCGCATGCGCACAACATTGTGCGCCCAATAGTTACTGCGCAAAGGCGGAACTCCTTATGACAATATCGTTGTACCCTGCCCGTGTGCTTCACTGGCGTCCCATCCCGCGCAGGCGTACTTGGTATGCAACTATCAATTGCAATCTGCCGGACATCATTACATCATCATATTATATTTGCGTATATCATTAATATTCAGCACAGATATATAGATTATGCCCATAGACCTATCAATATTTCAGCATTTTACCCACATTCTCAGTATATAGAGTATCAGTATACACGCCATAAACAATCATTCGTTTCTATATTGGCGCATATAAAAACGTGATCACTCAGGCCCCCACAGAATAACGCCTCTTTCTATATGATGTCAGTCCATATTGATAACTATTTGGCATATCTATGCACCCTTATATCCAAAGGCTAAGATGCCATCATAATGCCAGTCAATAATTGGGTGAAGACCAATATATTAATCTGACAGCCTATCAATCTGTCATAACAGATAAAACTCAATAATAGAGAAAATAACAATCAAATGACCTCTTTTGGTCTATATGCAAAGACTTTATCAGTATCAGGGACCTACACCAGAGGAATCATTTCGCATCAAAGAAAACACCCAAAGTTCACCTGTTCGTTAAGGCAATAGGGGAAACGGTGTCCATCCTATGGATCCGTTTAAGTTCCTTTTGCAGAATTTTTTTATCCAATTGCCCCCCCCCCTAACCGAAGGGGTGACAGCTTCAGTGACACAGAAAGAGAAGGATTTGAGATCACTGTTGTGGACCTCCCGAATATGTCTTGATATGGGGGTGTCCCTTGCATGTCTAATGTCCCCAATGTGGTCACCGATCCTCCTCCTGAGTTCTCTTACCGTTTTACCAACATAATTCAATGGGCAGGTACATGTGAACATATACACCACCCCAGTAGTCTTACAATTAGCAAAATGTCTACTTTCAAAACTACGTCCAGTAGTAGCGCTGATAAACTGTCTCCCAGGCCTCACGTAACTACAGAAGTGATGTTTATCTTACAACATTACAATGACTCCAAGCATAACCCAAAGTCCACCAAGATTTGATTTCAGAAGAAGCCCTAAAAGATTCTGAAATGGTTGTCACAGACTTGAACACCATAGAAAATGTTTTTTTGCGAATTGAAGACTTCATTGCAGCGTGCTAAAACAAGAGTATTTGTGAACTGAAAGCCATAAGAAAATTTTCAGGAACGCTGTCAGAAGCTAGTATCAGCATATGCATTAAGTATGCAGCAGGTCATAATAGTCAAATGGTGTTCTAATAAGTACAAAAAAAGTTTGTTACAAGTTTGTATGAAGGTAGTAAATAATTCTGAGTCAGTTTGGAGATGCCTCTTGTTATATAAGTTGTGTTAAGATATTTATCATTTTCTTGTTTGAAAGTTTGTACATTTTGTTAATAAACCTAATTTGCAATGAAGGGTCAATCATTTTGATTGCATCTGTGTGTATTGTACATATGTGCTGTAGCTAATGAATGACGAGCAGAAGACCACTGTGTGACTACTGTCCCGCTTCTCCATATCCAATGCAGAAAACATTCCTGCGGTACACCTAGGCTTTCACCAAATGTTTCTGTTGGATTTTTCTTTTTCTCAGGTTCCCACTTTTTTATATGTAATGTGCTGGAGAATATTATGTTATTATTAGTCATTGTAATTGGCCAAAAGTTTAACCAAACATGGTCAACAACATTAGTTCGGGAAATAATAAAGACTTTGGAATAAATAGTTTGTTCTTAAAAATGTAGCATTCCCACTTAGAACACGTACATATAGTATGTGGGTGCTTAGAGTACTAACTACCATGATTATGTCGTCCACTGCCGCGGCTGCCTCAATTGTAGAGAAGCAAATAAAAAGCCTTTTTTTTTCAGCATGCTGTCTGTCATGCATTTTCCTCCGAGTTGTAGCATTTGGCTCCATACCCTGGCACATGTTAAAAAGAGAACAATTGTACGTATTAATCCTTATAATTTTGTGCATTAATCAAATGGATCAGTGGGAGGAATGTGACTGGGAACAATACTTTAGTTTCGTGTTGTTGAGGTTTTGTAAGCAACAACTTTTAAATCTTCTGTCATTTCTACAGAACGGAGCACAATTAAAAAAAAAAAGGCTAAGGTGTCCAATTATTCTCCATCACAAGACATGAGCCATAACATCAGCTGTCTCTGAGATATGGAGGAGGACAAAGCACAGTAGAGAAATCATTTTTCATTAGCTTCTACAACAGCAACTTCTTAAAGCACCTCTACTGCATTGTTTTTTTTTTATTGCAGTGCTGGAATGATGCTACTAATCTAATTTCCCTGCACCAAGTCTTATACTTACTCTAACCTTTATCGGCGCTGCTCCAGTTGGTCTTCAGCAGTTTGTAACATGTTGTATGTCACAACTCAATACAAATCTATAAGTGCCAGAACAAGGCTATCACAGACTTACATTGAGAGCTTGTGATCGTTACTTCTGATTTCTGATTAGTCAGAAGTCGAGGATGCAAGATGTCGACGCAGGACTTTAGTGACGCTAGGAAAAACTGAGGACAGAGACTGGTAAATATATTAATATAGTCAGGCAACTTATGATAATGAAATGATAAAATAAAAACACTGGAGTGGTGCTTTAATACCATCTCATGTACGTGACTTGCGCTAGGTGTGCCATATTTATGCACGTAGCCAAAATTATATGCCGAAAAAATCATTACCGTAAACCCTAATTTACCAAGCAGAGGCTAAAAGTGTGTTATTTTGGCCACTTTTTGCCTGGTAGGGGCCGGAATATAATTTCATTCCCTGTTGTCACGGGTGTGTCAGATGCTACAGACAGTCGCTCTGCATCTGACTGCAGAAGGTCTCTGCGTTTGGCATTGCAGATGCCTTCTTAATCCTTTTGACTTTTGGATCCAATGGCAACCTCCCGCTGTCTCTAATTGAGACACCTAGACCTGGGTGTTTATAGACTCCCGGTCTGCTTCAGGGAGTCGCCAGTGATATTCAGATTTTCCCTTGTGAAGGCTTGGAGCTATAGCAATCGGCTAACTTCCTCTCTGGTGGTGTTCTAGGACATTTTGTGTTACATCTCTGAGTCTGCTCAAGCTAAGTTTCTTCCCCGTTTGTCTCCCTTCTTCTCTTTAGTATACAGTGGGACTGACCAGTGCTCATGACCCCCTTTCCTATTCAAGGCCTAGCTGTAGGGATATACAGGAATTAGGTTCATGCTCGGCGATTGGTGTGGAACCAATATAGGAACAGTAGAGGAGGCAGGGTGCTATTAGATCTGCCTAGGGGTCTCCACTTCCCTTTCCCTAGCGATTGGGTTTCCTACCCCTTTTCCCCTCGTATTGCACTTAGTCTTCCCACACTGTGTGTGACACCTGTATAGAAAAATGCAACAGACTTACACTTCCTTATGTAGAGAGTCTAAAATGTAAGTCACATAGTATATATATATATAATTTTGCAGTGGATCCCTATGGTGGACATATGCCATGGCGTCCTTCCAGCCTGTATTTACTGTCGGGCTCATACCTTTGAGTGTAGACACCTGACATTGGCCACAAACTTCATGTGCACTTAGCCTAAAATGGGAATTCCGATTTTAGACGTTCATGGAATAATCTGCATTTTTTTTCATGAATGTCTAATAGAGAAGGGACCCATTTCTGGGGCCAGCAGCCATCCCCAAAATGGTGATTTTCTGACACCCGCATCATCTCAGGTTGGTGGCCTCTGACAGCAAACCCCGGCTCAGCACGAACAAAAAAGTAGCCAAGCATTGGTGTGTCTACAACCACTTATGTGAGTTAAGCAAGCATGTTCATCAGTCATTAAAGGGAATTATCATGAAAGTGAACACCTCTATCATAAAACTAGAGGCAGATAGTGCCGAGTCCACCATCGGCAATAGATCATGAGAATAGCTCCTTTTTTCCGTTATTGCACGGTCACCTTTCCACAAGACACAGTACATGCACATAACACTCTTCTATGGAGACCAAGAGAGCATTTTCTAACATTTCCATGTGGCTGCTGTAAATGCAAATAGGAGTAGCAGCTTAAGCAAAATGGCTGCCCCTTAATCATGTACATAAAAATACACATCTATCAGTACAGTAAAGGTTTAATCAGTAAAATAAAAAAGGTATATTATACAGTAATCCTTTGGTTGTTTCCAGTACAGAGTGTAATCTGAGAATCTTTCTGCTGTTTCCCCCAGTATGGTGTTCAGCAGAGCGGCTGTCAAGGACTTCGTTGGCAGTAAATGTCGGTGTTACAGCAATGATGCCCCCGATGATATGGTTCTCGGGATGTGCGCCAGTGGTCTGAGGATCTCAGTCACCCACAGCCCCCTATTCCATCAGGTAAGAGGGGAATGTTTTTAAAAGTAGTCTGTTAAATTCTATTTCAATTTCAGCACAGGTCCTAGTAGAGGGCCTTGCATCCGGAAGAGACATTTTTTTAGTTTAAAAATCTGTGAGTTCGATTTGTGGAAAACCTTCTTTAGGTTCAAATGCCAATGAGGTGGCGGTAACACCATGGGTGGGGCCCTGCTGTTAGAATGACACACCCTCTAAGGCCTTGTTCACGCGTTCAGTATTTGGCTAGCATTTTACATCAGTATTTGTAAGCCAAAACTTAGTTGATAAAAGATGCAGTAGAGGTGACATGTTTCTATTATACTTTTCCTCTGATTGTTCCACGCCTGGTTTTGGTTTATAAGCACTGAGGTAAAATACTGACCAAATACTGAACGCTTGCACATGGCCTAACAGTTTTGTTGTCTAGTTTCACCTTCACTGAATTGTTTGTCTGTGTTGGCCATATAGTGGATCCTGTATTATGCCATGGCCACACCAAACCATACAGTGGCTAGCAAAAGTTTTCACCCCTTGGCTTTTCATTTATTTTATTACATTACAACCTGTGTTTAAAAATTTTTGTAATCCGATTTGTGTGTAATGCATCAGCACTAAATATTCTAAGTTGGTGAAGTGAAATGAGAAAAACGTAGGTATAAATTAAATTTATGGGATGAAACACCATTAAGCAAGAGGTAACACTAACCAAACACCATGAAGACCAAACAAGTCAGGGACAAAGTTGCTGAGAAGTACAAGTCAGGGTTGGGTTATAAAACAAAATCCCAATTTCTGATATTCCCCGGGACACCACCGAATCCATTATCAACAAATGGAAAGAACATGATATCACAACAAACCTGCCTAGAGAGAACCACCCTACATAACTCAACCCGGTTAAGGAGGGCATTATTCAGAGAGGCAGCATAGAGACCAAAGGTAACTCTGAAGGACCTTCTAAGCAGTTGTGCTATTTGGGAGGCAAGGAAAGATGGGGCCAACTTTTCGGTCAGCTGAAATACTGGCCACGTTTGTTGCTAACCATCTTTCACCAGAAATGGCTTAGTTTTGAAATTCTCAATAAAATATCTAACTGGTGGCTTTTTATACCAGGGGTAAATGCTTTTTGGTCCCTCCTATATAGAGGTATCCACCCTTTTTGCAAATTTAATTAAGGGCTTAAATTTTATCATTTCTCATACTAATTTAATACGATCATGACAGTAGCAAAACCTCAATAGGTTGCAACTCACATCACAACCACTGAATATGGATATACACATATGGATACATGGAGCATGAACGACTCCTGACAATGTATCGCAATATCAGTATGTTGTGTTTAGTTGTGTTTTTTTATAAAAAGTTGTTAATCTGATGCCAAAAATTTGGAGATGAGAAAAAGTGCAGAGGACGCTGGGCTGTTTTCTAAACATTACATGAATGCTCTGATCACAGTGAAAAAAATGGCTTCTCTTTAATCTAATTGCATTCAAGTTCCGGTGCGTGTAAATGCAATAATCACATTTATTTATGTATTTTTGAGGAGTTCTCATCATTTAATACACAATAATGGTTGTTCTGTCAGAGACGCTCTTAACTACAGCTGAGAACATGTTGTACTGACCGTAAAACACATCATAATAAATCTAGTGTTGGACACTAAGATCACAATTGAGTTTGGCTTTATTTAGCCATTGTTGGTAGCAGAGATTCAGGCTGTTTTCTACATTACAATTACTGAAACCAAGTAAATGAAGAATGGATGTGACAGAATAAATAATATGAAGAAAAGTCAGAGAAATGGGAATACGAGCATTTGCTCGGTCACTGCTTGCATATATATACACACACACACACACACACACACACACACACACACACACACACACACACACACACACACACACACACACACGTGCTTCTCACAAAATTAGAATATCATCAAAAAGTTAATTTAGTTCAGTTCTTCAATACAAAAAGTGAAACTCATATATTATATAGTCATTACAAACAGAGTGGTTTATTTCTGTTAATGTTGATGTTTATGGCTTACAGCCAATGAAAACCCAAAAGTCATTACCTCAGTAAATTAGAAGAATTAACAAAAAACACCTGTAAAGGCTTCCTAAGTGTTTAAAAAGGTCTCTTAGTTTGTTTCCGTATGCTCCACAATCATGGGGAAGACTGCTGACTTGACAGATGTTCAGAAGGCCGTCATTCACACACTTCACAAGGAGGGTAAGCCACAAAAGGTCATTGCTAAAGAAGCTGGCTGTACACAGAGTGCTGTACCCAAGCATATTAATGGAAAGTTGAGTGGAAGGAAAAAGTGTGATAGAAAAAGGTGCACAAGCAACCGGGATAACCGCAGCCTTGAAAGGATTGTTAAGAAAAGGCCATTCAAAAATTTGTTGGAGATTCACAAGGAGTGGACTGCTGCTGGAGTCATTGCTGCAAGAGCCACCACACAAAGACATATCCAGGACATGGGCTACAAGTGTCACATTAATTGTGTCAAGCCATTCATGACCATTAGACAACACGAGAAGCTTCTTACCTGGGCCAAGGAGAAAAAGAACTGGACTGTTGCTCAGTGGTCCAAGGTGTTGTTTTCAGATGAAAGTAAATTTTGCATTTCATTTGGAAACCAAGATCCCAGAGTCTGGAGGAAGAATGGAGAGGCCACAATCCAAACTGCTTGAGGTGTAGTGTGAAGTTTCCACAATCAGTGATGGTTTGGGGAGCCAAGTTATCTACTGATGTAGGTCCATTGTGTTTTATCAAGACCAAAGACAGCGCAGCCTTCTACCAGGAACTTTTAGAGCACTTCATGATTTCCTCTGCCAACAAGCTTTTTGGAGATGTACAGTAAATTTCATTCTCCAGCAGGACTTGGCACCTGTCCACACTGTCAAAGGTACCAGTACCTGGTTTAAAAACAACAGTATCACTGTGCTTGATTGGCCAGAAAACTCGCCTGACCTTAACCTCATAGAGAATCTATGGAGTATTGTCAAAAGGAAGATGAGGCACACCAGATCCAACAATGCAGACGAGCTGAAGGCTGCTATCAAAGTAACCTGGGCTTCCATAACACCTCAGCAGTGCCACAGGCTGATCACCTCCATGCCACGCCACATTGATGCAGTAAGTAGGCCAACATTTCGGATTTTAAAATAATTTTTCAAGCTGGTGTTATAAAGTATTCTAATTTACTGAAATAATGAGTTTTGGGTTTTCATTGGCTGTAAGCCATAATCATCAACATTAACATAAATAAACACTTGAAATAGGTCACTCTGTTTGTAATTACTCTATATAATGAGTTTCACTTTTTGTATTGAAGAACTAAAATACAATTAACTTTTTGATGATATTCTAATTTTGTGAGAAGCACCTGTACATTGTATTAAGTATTCCCTTTATTTTTGAGCAGTGTATATATAGAGATATGTATATCTATAGATATGTCTATCTATGTGTAATATGTATACATATACAGTACAGACCAAAAGTTTGGACACACCTTCTCATTTAAAGATTTTTCTGTATTTTCATGACTATGAAAATTGTACATTCACACTGAAGGCATCAAAACTATGAATTAACACATGTGGAATTATATACTTAACAAAAAAGTGTGAAACAACTGAAATCATGTCTTATAGTCTAGATTCTTCAAAGTAGCCACCTTTTGCTTTGATGACTGCTTTGCACACTCTTGGCATTCTCTTGATGATCTTCAAGAGGTAGTCACCGGGAATGGTCTTCCAACAATCTTGAAGGAGTTCTCCGAGATACTTAGCACTTGTTGGCCCTTTTGCTTTCACTCTGCGTTCCAGCTCACCCCAAACCATCTCGATTGGGTTCAGGTCTGGTGACTGTAGAGGCCAGATCATCTGACGTAGCACCCCATCACTCTCCTTCTTGGTCAAATAGCCCTTACACAGCCTGGAGGTGTGTTTGGGGTCATTATCCTGTTGAAAAATAAATGATGGTCCAAATAAACGCAAGCCGGAAGGAATCCCCAACAGTGTCACCAGCAAAGCACCCCTACACCATCGCACCTCCTCCTCCATGCTTCACGGTGGGAACCAGGCATGTAGAGTCCATCCGTTCACCTTTTCTGCGTCGCACAAAGACATGGAGGTTGGAACCAAAGATCTCAAATTTGGACTCATCAGACCAAAGCACAGGTTTCCACTGGTCTAATATCCATTCCTTGTGTTCTTTAGCCCAAACAAGTCTCTTCTGCTTGTTGCCTTTCCTTAGCAGTGGTTTCCTAGCAGCTATTTTACCATGAAGACCTGCTGCTCAAAGTCTCCTCTTAACAGTTGTTGTAGAGATGTGTCTGCTGCTAGAACTCTGTGTATCCAGGAAAAAGATGTGCACACTGTCACTGGGTTGGTGCAGGCATGAACAAAAATAGTCCAAGTATAGGAAAAATCAGCCGCACTCAATTGGTTGAAATTTCAGCAAACTGTGTAGTTTCTTTATTAACATATACAATAAACATCACCAGGTGCTTTTTTAGGAGGTAAATGGGTGGCGGACTATTCAATTCGGGTAACGTTTCGACCCCAGCGGGTCTTTATCAAAACCTCACTTATGCCAAAGAGGTAGAGGAGAGGAGAAAGAGCCGAGTTCCCATAGGGCAGCTCTGGTGGAGTTGTGTGGAAGCGCAGGTCTCTAAACTGAGCTGCTGTTAACCTGCGATTTCTGAGGCTGGTGACTCGGATAAACTTATCCTCAGAAGCAGGGGTGACTCTTGGTCTTCCTTTCCTGGGGCGGTCCTCATGTGAGCCAGTTTCTTTGTAGCGCTTGATGGTTTTTGCCACTGCACTTGGGGACACTTTCAACGTTTTCCCAATTTTTCGGACTGACTGACCTTCATTTTTTAAAGTAATGATGGCCACTCGTTTTTATTTACTTAGCTGCTTTTTTCTTGCCATAATACAAATTCTAACAGTCTATTCAGTAGGACTATCAGCTGTGTATCCACCAGACTTCTGCACAACACAACTGATGATCTCAACACCATTTATAAGGCAAGAAATCCCATTTATTAAACCTGACAGGGCACACCTGTGAAGTGAAAACCATTCCCGGTGACTACCTCTTGAAGCTCATCAAGAGAATGCCAAGAGTGTGCAAAGCAGTCATCAAAGCAAAAGGTGGCTACTTTGAAGAACCTAGAATACAAGAAATAATTTCAGTGGTTTCACACTTTTTTGTTAAGTATATAATTCCACATGGGTTAATTCATAGTTTTGATGCCTTCAGTGTAAATGTACAATTTTCATAGTCATGAAAATAAAGAAAAATCTTTAAATGAGGTGTGTCCAAACTTTTGGTCTGTACTGTATACAGTATATGTTCATATATAGATGTCTATATATACACATATACGGTATATTTCATATTTGGAATCCCACACCCTTCGTGACCAGATAGTTGGTTTGGGACCTTACTTCTATAAAAGTGTCAGTAAAGTAGCTATAGCAGTTGCACCCAATATGTCCCAAATGAGGAAGCCAGTATTTTAAATGGCACATGAAAGGTAACTGGACTCTGCTACAGATTTTGTATCGAGGCCCAGATGCTTCAAGTTACTCATCTGAGAGCAGTTGTTCAAAGAGTGCAGTAATTCACAATGCACAAAATCAGCCCTATTACTGTACATCTGTATTGGAGCTTTCATAAAATCAAGTGGGCGCAAAAAAAATTAAATAGCGATGTAGGGAGAAAAGCAAGAAGTGCATCTGAACAGCAAGGTGGATTGCTGTTGAGGGGAGATAGAGAGAAAAAAAAAAAATCTATAAATCTTCAGCACAGCGAGTGTGAGCGAGCTGAGTGTGACCTGAGCGTAAGTGTGAACGGCGGTAAGTGTGTGACTTGTGATTCAGTGAAGAGGTATTTGGAAGGCCTTTAACAAATACCTGTGTGAATTGGAGTGAGTTGCTGAATTGGGAGTAGCTATATTCATAAGGAGTTAACTTAGGGTGGGGGCTCATAATTAAGGGGATATAAGGGGCAGCTGTTTGGGGCTCAAGTCCTTTTTGGAAGTGCATCTGAACAGCAAGGTGGATTGCTGTTGAGGGGAGATAGAGAGAAAAAAAAAAAATCTATAAATCTTCAGCACAGCGAGTGTGAGCGAGCTGAGTGTGACCTGAGCGTAAGTGTGAACGGCGGTAAGTGTGTGACTTGTGATTCAGTGAAGAGGTATTTGGAAGGCCTTTAACAAATACCTGTGTGAATTGGAGTGAGTTGCTGAATTGGGAGTAGCTATATTCATAAGGAGTTAACTTAGGGTGGGGGCTCATAATTAAGGGGATATAAGGGGCAGCTGTTTGGGGCTCAAGTCCTTTTTGGAAGTGCATCTGAACAGCAAGGTGGATTGCTGTTGAGGGGAGATAGAGAGAAAAAAAAAAATCTATAAATCTTCAGCACAGCGAGTGTGAGCGAGCTGAGTGTGACCTGAGCGTAAGTGTGAACGGCGGTAAGTGTGTGACTTGTGATTCAGTGACTTTGGAATCAGGGAGTTTCCAAGGGAGGAATTGCTTCTGTTTTTTATTTTTTTTTTTTTTTGGTTTAATTAATACTTTGTATTTATTTTTAATTAACGTTTCTGTGTGGTGCAATCCCCATTAGGAAATGTGCTCCACAATTGTTAATGCCATCCAGTGCACATCTTGCCACATGTATGCAGTCCTTGACCAGCCGGTCGAGGGTGCATACTGCTGTGCGAGATGTGAGCACATTGTGCATTTGGAAACCCAGATACTGGATCTAAATGTGCAGCTGGCAACACTGAGATCCATAGACAATATGGAGAGGAGTCTTCTGCTCACAGAGCAGACGCTCAATGGGATAGATGAGGAGGGGGATGGTAGGATGGAGCTGCAGGACAGTGTGGCAGTTAGCTGGGTGACAGATAGAAGGCGGGGTAGAGGGAAGAGTGCCAGGGAGGCTAGTCCTGATCTGGCACACCCCAATAAGTTTGCTAAGTTGGCAGATGAGGGGGGTGCCAGTACAGGGGTAGCACTGCTGCAGCCAGGCATGTCCTCTGAAAGCCGGAGGAGTGACTGCTCCAGTAAGGAGGGAAAAAGGAGAGCAGGGCAGGCCAGACAGGTGCTGGTAGTGGGGGACTCAATTATTAGGGGAACAGATAGGGCAATCTGTCACAAAGACAGGGATCGTCGGACGGTGTGCTGCCTACCTGGCGCTCGAGTCCGACACATCGCTGATCGGGTGGACAGATTACTGGGAGGGGCTGGTGAGGACCCAGCGGTCATGGTGCACATTGGCACAAATGACAAAGTTAGAGGTAGGTGGAAGGTCCTTAAAGATGATTTCAGGGAATTAGGCTGCAAGCTGAAAGCAAGGACCTCCAACGTGGTATTTTCCGAAATACTGCCTGTACCACGTGCCACGCCAGAGAGGCAACGGGAGATTAGGGAGGTTAATAAGTGGCTCAAGAATTGGTGTAGGAAGGAGGGGTTTGGGTTCCTGCAGAACTGGGCCGACTTCTCAGTTGGCTACAGGCTCTACGCTAGGGACGGGCTGCACCTCAATGGGGAAGGTGCAGCTGTGCTGGGGGAGAAAATGGTTAGAAGGTTGGAGGAGTGTTTAAACTAGGGATTGGGGGGGAGGGTATTCATTTTATAGGAGGGGAAGATAGTGCAGATAGAGACCTGGGCACAAATAAGGAAGTTGGGGGTGGCGGTGGCATGGGGGGTGGGGTTAGAACAGTTAGTAATTTAAGAAAGAATAGAGGTACAGAGAGTAACATCAAGTGCATGTATACTAATGCCAGAAGCCTCGCCAACAAAATGGATGAATTAGAACTAATGTTGTTGGAGCATAATTATGACATGGTGGGGATATCTGAGACGTGGCTGGATGAGAGCCATGACTGGGCTGTTAACTTGCAGGGCTATAGCCTGTTCAGAAATGACCGTACAGATAAGCGAGGGGGTGGGGTGTGTCTGTATGTAAAATCGACCTTAAAACCCATCCTGCGTGATAATATAGGTGAATCTAATGAAAATGTAGAGTCTCTGTGGGTGGAGATAAGGGGAGGGGGAAAAAATAATAAATTACTGATAGGGGTTTGTTATAAATCTCCAAAACTAATGGAAGCAATGGAGAATATCCTCGTAAAGCAAATAGATGAAGCTGCGACTCAAGGAGAAGTCATTATTATGGGGGACTTCAACTACCCTGAAATAGATTGGGGAACAGAAACCTGCAGTTCCAGCAAAGGTAATCGGTTTTTGACAACTATGAGAGACAATTACCTTTCACAACTGGTTCAGGACCCAACAAGGAGGGGGGCACTGCTAGACCTAATATTAACCAACAGGCCAGACCGCATATCAAATATAAGGGTTGGGGGTCACTTGGGGAATAGTGATCACAAAATAATAAGTTTTCATGTAACCTTTAATAAGATGGGTAGTAGGGGGGTGACAAGGACACTAAACTTCAGGAGGGCAAATTTCCAACGGATGAGAGAGGATCTTGGTGCAATTAACTGGGACGATATCCTGAGACATAAAAGTACACAAAGAAAATGGGAGACATTTATTAGCATCCTGGATAGGACCTGTGCACAGTATATACCGTATGGGAATAAACATACTAGAAATAGGAGGAAACCAATATGGCTAAATAGAGCTGTAAGGGGCGCAATAAGGGACAAAAAGAAAGCATTTAGAGAATTAAAGGAAGTAGGTAGTGAGGAGGCATTAAATAAATACAGAAAATTAAATAAATTCTGTAAAAAGCAAATCAAGGCAGCAAAGATTGAGACAGAGAGACTCATTGCCAGAGAGAGTAAAAATAATCCCAAAATATTCTTTAACTATATAAATAGTAAGAAACTAAAAAATGACAGTGTTGGCCCCCTTAAAAATAGTCTGGGTGAAATGGTGGATGAGGATGAGGAAAAAGCCAATATGCTAAATGACTTTTTTTCATCAGTATTTACAAAAGAAAATCCCATGGCAGACAAAATGACTAGTGATAAAAATTCCCCATTAAATGTCACCTGCTTAACCCAGCAGGAAGTACAGCGGCGTCTAAAAATAACTAAAATTGACAAATCTCCGGGCCCGGATGGGATACACCCCCGAGTACTGCAGGAACTAAGTACAGTCATTGATAGACCATTATTTTTAATCTTTAAAGACTCCATAATAACAGGGTCTGTACCACAGGACTGGCGTATAGCAAATGTGGTGCCAATATTCAAAAAAGGGGCAAAAACTGAACTCGGTAATTATAGGCCAGTAAGTTTAACCTCTACTGTGGGTAAAATCCTGGAGGGCATTCTAAGGGATGCTATGCTGGAGTATCTGAAGAGGAATAACCTCATGACCCAGTATCAGCACGGGTTTACTAGGGACCGTTCATGTCAGACTAATTTGATCAGCTTCTATGAAGAGGTAAGTTCCGGACTGGACCAAGGGAACCCAGTGGACGTAGTATATATGGACTTTTCCAAAGCTTTTGATACGGTGCCACACAAAAGGTTGTTACATAAAATGAGAGTAATGGGGATAGGGGAAAATATGTGTAAGTGGGTTGAGAGCTGGCTCAGGGATAGGAAACAAAGGGTGGTTATTAATGGAGCACACTCAGACTGGGTCACGGTTAGCAGTGGGGTACCACAGGGGTCAGTATTGGGCGCTCTTCTTTTTAACATATTTATTAATGACCTTGTAGGGGGCATTCAGAGTAGAATTTCAATATTTGCAGATGACACTAAACTCTGCAGGGTAATCAATACAGGGGAGGACAATTTTATATTACAGGATGATTTATGTAAACTAGAAGCTTGGGCTGATAAATGGCAAATGAGCTTTAATGGGGATAAATGTAAGGTCATGCACTTGGGTAGAAGTAATAAGATGTATAACTATGTGCTTAATTCTAAAACTCTGGGCAAAACCGTCAATGAAAAAGACCTGGGTGTATGGGTGGATGACAAACTCATATTCAGTGGCCAGTGTCAGGCAGCTGCTACAAAGGCAAATAAAATAATGGGATGTATTAAAAGAGGCATAGATGCTCATGAGGAGAACATAATTTTACCTCTATACAAGTCACTAGTTCGACCACACTTAGAATACTGTGCACAGTTCTGGTCTCCGGTGTATAAGAAAGACATAGCTGAACTGGAGCGGGTGCAGAGAAGAGCGACCAAGGTTATTAGAGGACTGAGGGGTCTGCAATACCAAGATAGGTTATTACACTTGGGGCTATTTAGTTTGGAAAAACGAAGACTAAGGGGTGATCTTATGTTAATGTATAAATATATGAGGGGACAGTACAAAGACCTTTCTGATGATCTTTTTAATCATAGACCGGTGACAGGGACAAGGGGGCATCCTCTACGTCTGGAGGAAAGAAGGTTTAAGCATAATAACAGACGCGGATTCTTTACTGTAAGAGCAGTGAGACTATGGAACTCTCTGCCGTATGATGTTGTAATGAGTGATTCATTAATTAAATTTAAGAGGGGACTGGATACCTTTCTGGAAAAGTATAATGTTACAGGGTATATACACTAGATTCCTTGATAAGGCGTTGATCCAGGGAACTAGTCTGATTGCCGTATGTGGAGTCGGGAAGGAATTTTTTTCCCCATGATGGAGCTTACTCTTTGCCACATGGGGTTTTTTTGCCTTCCCCTGGATCAACATGTTAGGGCATGTTAGGTTAGGCTATGGGTTGAACTAGATGGACTTACAGTCTTCCTTCAACCTTAATAACTATGTAACTATGTAACTATGAAAAAAAGAGAAGAAAAAAGGGCATGCACAGTGGCAGGTAAAAGTTTGGGCACCCCTGGTCAAAATTACTGTTATTATGGACAGTTAAGCAAGTTGAAGATGAAATTATCTAACGGACATGTAAAGGGGGCCTTACATTGTTTGTATCTGAAAGGAGACAATAACGACCTGGCTTAGTTGCCCAGTGGATAAATATTTCTTGTATGTTGGCATGAAAAGAAATGTTCTAAACAAATCTGTTCTAGTTTTATAGTTGATTACATAAAGATTGCCTTACTTATTAGGTCTTTATTTTTAGGCAAGACCAAACGACTATTCTAAAGATTACCTTTCCCACCAAGTTCCCGTATCATTTCACAAGCACTGGAATATTGATCCCGTCAAAGTGTACAACTCCTGGCTGGCACAAGATAAAAGTGAAGAACCAAAAAAGAGAAAACGTGTAAAAGAAGAACTGTGAGATCACAACATGCCATAACCTGCACAAGAAATACGAATGGTTTTTAGGTACACCACTTTCAGAGTTGACCAAGCTGCGGGAAGAAACCGTATTTGTGAGATTGAGCCTCCCCATTGTTCCTATGGAACTATTAATGGACGTCCGTGTTTCGGTAATCATAATGGTAATCTATGAAATAGGGGTTCTGGACCTGACATGGCCATAGTCATCCTGCGTAACTGTTGTGTACAAATTGGTAATATGGATGATGCTAATAGCATACATTTTAATAAAGGGGTTAACTAGGAATAGGAAACAGCGCCGCTCTTTTCCATAGGCAGGGTCTGGTATTGCAATTCATTGTCATTTAAGCAAATAGAACTTATCTATCAGGCACAACCAATGGATAAGATCTATATTCTAGTCCCTGACAATCCCTTTAAGGGACCTACAAAAGCTACAAATTTACTTGTTGAACCTTTTAGAAAATACTCAACCAACAGTAGAGTCATCTTGGAGTTAACATCTGTGAAAAATTGCAGAGGGTCCTGCCCTTTCTAGCTCTCGTCCGGCCGATCATACTGGGAAACCTTCTTTAAATAGACTACAAACGTGTAGCCATCAGATAGTTGAGCATCGCATTGTGTGGCAAAATTTACCAAGAGTGCATCTTAACAATGACAGGTCTATTTTTTTATTATAAATTTTGTCAAATTTTGGCAAAAAATTATTGCAACAACTCTATAACTAAAACCGAAATTTCAATTTTAAAGGAACTCTGTAACAAGGTTTTTCCTACCCCATCCGAGAGCAGCATGAAGTTGGGGCAGAGACTTCGATTCCAGTAATGTATCACTTACTTTACTAGGTTCTATAGTTTTGATTAAATAAATTCCAGACTCCAAGTATCTGAATACATTCCTGGATTGATGTCCCATCAGAAATCTAGTAGGCACTTGTAATATTTTTCAAGAAAGTCAAGGTCGTTCTTTTAGTATTTCATCAAGTGATGGTCTCATGTTGTTACTTTCTATTAGGTCTCGCTCACACAAGTGTATAACTCAGACCAGTGCAATCCGATAAAAGGAGGGACTGCATTCGCACCGATGTTATTCATTAAGGCGGTACAGATCTGCGTATTTTTTTCCTCATCTGTATTCAGTGTGAGAAAAAAAAATCGCAGCAATCGCAGGAGCCACAGCATAAAAACAAAGCCATAAAAGTATCCAAAGAACTGATCGCTAACATCTAGATGTTTAGAAGCGGCAATGGTGAAGAACCAGTTACAGAATATTAATGACGTGTTTTAGGCTAGTTTCACACTAGCGTTCGGCAGGGCTGCAGATGAAAGCCTTCTTCCTCTGTGAAGCCCTGTCTACCTCCGCGCCTCTTCCTTCAGCTCCGCCTACGTCTGCATGCGTCCTGCGTACCTTTCTTTAACATTGGGTACGCAGGCCATGCGGATGTATGCGGATGCCTCTGCATACGTCGTCTTGATTCTGCGCTGACCTGCGTCAAACACAACATGTTGCATTTTGTTGCGGTCGGCGCAGCTTCAAAACGACACATGCGGAGGCATCCGCATACATCCGCATGGCCTGCATACCCAATGTTTAAGATAGGGTACGTAGGCGGTGCTTCACAAGTTATTTGTCATTTTTTCATTATATTTAGTCATTTCTAAGAACCTTTTCCATAGACAGATGTCTGTTACCAATCAAGACTACGTAGTTCTAGGCAGCGTTACGGAGGTTGTGTGAGATTACAAAACAAGGATCTTCTCGTTTTTTTGGAAACCACACAAATTTTGTCTAATGCTTTTTCATTTTAACCCCTTAAAGGTAACCTGTCCCTTGATTCATTCTGATCAAACCGTGGGCAGCATAAATAAGAGCCTGGATGAAAACAGCCACGTGTAACCGTCTCTGGAATGCCCCAACATCTGAGAGAAAATATACTTTAAGGATCTTTCAGGGAACCGTAGCCAGAGATTTCTCTGGTTTGGGCATTTGAGAGAAAGACTTACCTTTCTGGAAACGTGCAGCCAGGCTCTGATTCATGCTGCCCGATGTCTGGTTCCCTTTAATGCTGAATGATGGCTATATCCATTCTCGCAGCATGATGGATGTATCTGACATAATTATATTGTGGGTATTGTCCCCTGTGCTCATGCGATTATGAGCACCCCCTGCTGCTACAGATGTTTGGCAGAATAACGGGATTTTGGATTGCTATCTACCACAAGTTATTCTGGCAGCCAGAGGCCTAACAATTGGCCCAATGTTTGCAATCAGTACCAGCCTAATACCGAATAATGGAACCAAGCTGTAATTTAATTGTTAATATGATCTAACCCTATGTGTTTTATTTTATGTTTCATTTGTTGGATTATTATAATGGGCAATGACCATGAGTTTCCTTAATCTGATAATCTGTGTTATATAACATGGGATACGTCAAGTGGACGTCACTGCACAGCTCTTACTCTGTCCTGTTCTCAGCATCAACGAGGCTCCAGCGACCAAATCAGTTATCCTCTAAACAGCATAAAACATAGTTTACTAAAAACTTTATTTACTTTTTTTTAATTATAGTGTTAGGCGAATGTTAAAGATAATCTACATTATTCAACATTAAAATCGCAACACTAAGAAAGAGACATAGATTAATGAAAGGATGTGTAGACATGTTAATGAAATTCAAATGGTAACAAAATTTTCAAAATGTCTCAATGTATTTGCTACCAGCACCTCATGCAGGAATCTGTGCACTTACACACCTTGCATGCTTGGTACAGCCATTTCACCATAGTTGCGCATAAGCTGTTTTTTCACCACGACAACGCCAAGCTGGTATGTTGCTTGTGCAGCGTTAAGCAGCCTGCATGACCTAAACGTGCCAATATGATCTGTAGCGTCTCTGGACTTGTCTACCATCAAGCACATCTGGGATGTCATTAGTCAGCAAAGGAGCTGCCAGCAGCAGATCTTGATGATTTGCCCAAGTACAATGAGCGTGGCAGAACATTCCTCAGTCAACTATTAATAACCTAATTGATAGCAGCCAAGGCTGTAAGCGCCGGGATTCCTGCACGTGGCACTCATACTAAATACTGAACAAGCCTATGTTCACATGTTGGTTTTTTTGGGGCTTTTCTGCAGCCAAAACCTGATCTCTTGGCAGTAAGAAAAAAAAAAGCTGCCGACAAAAAGCAGGTTTTGTTGGCTTTTTTGCTGCTTATCTTGCTGTGTTTTTCAAGATCCCATAGTTCAGCTTTGATTCTATACAAGCATGAACAATGCAAGGTGTTAGGCCACCAATGCAAGACATATGTGACACCAAAAAACGTTTTTGAGAAAAAAAGGGCCATTTGCTTAAATTACTTAGTGGGAAAAGTTTTTGTGTCTGAAAAAATAGGGACTATTCTGAGCAAAAAAAAGTTGATATGAGTGTAAAAAATACGCAATTGCAAATGTAAAGACAGCGGGGAGAGATGAATTGGTCGGGGATTCCTTACCTAAGGCATTGGTAGTGAATGGAGTTGGTAGGACACTGTATACTTTCACACATTGGGAAGGGCACTGAGATGGTCAGGCAATGTTGATTTTCTCATACATCACTAATTTAATTAAACTCTTCTAATACTAAGAAGATCCATGCTCCTGTGAGGAGACCAAGACATTTTGGTTTAAACTTGGGAAAGTCACAAAAATAAATTGGTTTTATATCCTGCTATACCTGCTTATTTTCACTAGAAAAGCTGCACAAACTGATGGCAACATTTTTGCTGCTTTTTTGCACTTACTCATTGCTTTCTATGGGTGACAAAATCTGCAAAAACGCTGAAAGAATTGACATGTTGCAGTTTAAAAAAAACAGTTGTTTTCCACTTCAGTCAGGAAAAAAAAACAATGTATGTGCATGAAATTTCTGAAATCCCAGCTTTTGCTAGTACTGTAAAAAGCAGCCTTTAACTTGAATAAAAATGCATGAAAAGCACAACTTATGAACATAGCCTAAATTGAGATGTTTCGAAAATTTTGTTTCCATTTTGTCATCTGTTGCAGCTTGCCTAACATGTCTATTCATCCTGTGATTTCCAAAATTCCGCAACTTTTACTTCTTAGTTTTGCAGTATCAATGTTGAGGAGTGAATTATCAGGACTAGAATGATAACATGAAATTACTGTGTGTTATACAAGGGGTGAAATTAATTTTGAACACGTCACCAATTTTCTATGTAAATATATTTCTAAAGCTGCTATTGACATAAAATTCTCACCAGATATCGGTAACAACCCATCCAGCCCACACAGGCAAATAAATCAAACTATAGATATTCATTAATTCATAGTAATAATTATTAATAAAATAATTATTTGTAATAATGAGAAATGACAGATAAACAGTATTGAACACATGAAGAAGAGGTGCAAAAAGCCATGGAAAGTCATGACACAAACTGAAATCTATCAGTAATTAGAAAACAATCCTGCCACTTAAGGAAAAATTATATCAGCTGGTTCAACTGATGAGCTATAAAAAGGTGTCTCGTTACAAACATCTCATGATGGGTAAAACCAGTGCGCTGTCTCAAGACCTTTGCTACCTTATTGTTGCAAAACATACTGATGGCACTGGTTACAGAAGAATTTCTAAACTACTGATTGTTCCAGTGAGCAGTGTTGGGAACATAATCCAGAAGTGGAAAGAACATCATTTCACCATAAAGCGGCCACAACTTTTAGCTAATTCCCTGCCTTGGATTCTTAATGATTGATTGCTGATAGTGAAACCCACTAGAATATGCAGTGTTTTTCACTCAAGCACTTTGGGGTAAGACTACTGGCATATATGACTTAGAATTACTTCTATTACATCT
Organism: Ranitomeya variabilis; assembly: GCF_051348905.1. Lineage (NCBI taxonomy): Eukaryota > Metazoa > Chordata > Amphibia > Anura > Dendrobatidae > Ranitomeya > Ranitomeya variabilis. The sequence goes on along the minus strand of NC_135234.1, from coordinate 708,088,071 downwards.
ATTGAATATCTTCAAACAGCTGCCACAAAATCTCCATTTAAAGGGTTTGTCTAGGAATAAAACAAACATCTCCATGGACTTGTATTCATTTGAACATTAAAGCTCCTATTCATTGATGGACAATATATTGGAGTTAGTTTATATGACTCTTAAGGAATTAGGTGCATCTTTCAGCTGCCATGTGCCGCTACAAGTAATATCCTCTAGTCAGTAAAATTGCTGGTTCTGCAGTATGAGGACTAATGAAAATGACTCCTTGTATATTGGATTTCTCAAATTTTGACTTGAACAGAGAATTAAAATATTGATGTTAAAGGGGTACATTCCTATCTTGTACATTTATAGCATAGCTATAGAATATGACAGATATATAGTATATGTAAGTCCTACCAATGAGATTCGCATCTATCTGGAGAACTGGACATGATCTCGTTCTGCTGTCAGTGGAAAGGTGGTCATAATTCCCATACACATGAATGAGAATTCCAACTACCTCCACACTGACAGCAGCGATGGCGGTGCACCGTCTCAAGGTCCCATTGATGGAATCTGCATCTAAGATAAATTGATGGCATAAATTAAATACATTGTCAAGATGGGAATATCCCTTTAAATACAGTTATATTAGAATTTTTTTTATTCATTATGTACCTGGAAACCATTCATATTATATACTTATCACGATTATGAATTTTACTTGTATGGAAAATTTTATGTTTTGGTTTAATTTTTTTTAGTCACATCTATTTTTATTATGTTTCTATGTTTCCATATACTGTACAGTATTGCATAATTTGTTCTTCATTCTGAAACAGAGGAAGGCAATATATGTTTACAGACAAACATTGCTACAGACCACACTCAGGGAAGATGGTGTAAAGAATACAATGGGTCATCCATTTATATTAGTACATGAATGGGCGATATTTCTCGCTGTGAATTCCTGACCACTACTTCACGACTGTCAAAGACCATTAACAAATCTGTTAGAGTGCTTTCACATTGCATTTAGGCACCCATTCAGTGCCCCCGTAAGGGCTTACCTCAGAACCCCTCCAAACATATGAGCCGGCCGGGCCATAGACCATAATGGTGCCAAGAGAGCGAACATGTGCTCCGCCGTACATCATTTTTGGGCATGTACGCCTACTGGAGGCGGACACTCACATAGTAGACTGCATCTGGGTGTCCACCTTTAGTAGGCGTATACATAGCATAGTAACATTGTTAGCAAGGCTGAAAAAAGACATTTGTCCATCCAGTTCAGCCTATATTCCGTCAGAATAAATCCCCAAATCTACGTCCTTCTAAAGAACCTAATAACTGTAAGATACAATATTGTTATGCTCCAGGAAGACATCCAGGCTTCTCTTGAACCCTTCGACTGAGTTCGCCATCACCACTTTCTCAGGCAAGGAATTCCAGATTCTCACTACCCTAACAGTGAAGAATCCTCCTCTATGTTGGTGGAAAATCTTCTCTCCTCCAGACGCAGAGAATTCCTCCTTGTGACTGTCACCTTCCTTGGTATAAACAGATCCTCGGAGAGATATTTGTATTGTCCCCTTATATACTTATACATGGTTATTAGATCGCCCCTCAGTCGTCTTTTTTCTAGACTAATTCTAATTTTGCTAATCTCTCTGGGTATTGTAGTTCCTCCATTCCCCTTTATTAATTTTGTTGCCCTCCTTTGTACTCGCTCTAGTTCCATTATATCCTTCCTGAACACCGGTGCCCAAAACTGTACACTGTAGTCCATGTGCGGTCTAACCAGGGATTTGTGCAGAGGCAGTATAATGTTCTCATCATGTGTAGCCAGACTTCTTTTAATGCACCCCATGATCCTGTTTGCCTTGGCAAACAGGATATGCTTGAAAATGATGCACAGCAAAGCTTACGTTTGTTTCTTCAGTAACAGTATATTCTATTGCCCTTTCGGCGCACACGTTCAAATTAAGTTTTGCAAAAGGTTCATAAGTAAGCCCTGAAGGGACCACTGAACGGGTGCCTAAACACAAAGTGAAAGCACCCTTACTCCCATTACAGAACAGAGTGCCTTTAAGCAGTAGGCATATCTACTGATATTCAATGTGTTGTATGTACTATGTTATCACGTTTCTTGTTGTTTCTATGTGTTATGTGTTAAAATATTTGCTTTTATGTAATCCTGAAAACAATAAAAAAACAAAAACTCCTAGAATCCGTTTGGAAAGTGTCTACTTTTTTAGACTATTCTGCAACACGATCCCCAGGTAGCACATGAGAGATAGCAACAGAGGAACAGTAACTTCAACTGTTCATAAGAAATCTAGATACTCTGCAATAAAGGGGGGCAGAATGCATCGGTCATACAGTAGGTGTATTTATAGGTTAAAGCTTTGCTCCAACATAAATGAGAATTCAAAACCTACATCAGAAGGAAATACAAAAATATATAATTACTACAGCCTACAAATACCAATAAGAGGTGAACCAACAAAATGGGTTCAAAACCACATAATAATGTCAAATAAGTCACTTTATTGATTAAAAAAAGAATGACATTAAAAAACATTTAGAACACAAGAGACAAGATAAAAATGGGGTTTAATAAGAGGGGGGAAGGAGTACCATGTTGAAAAAAAGATAGTATAATACATCATCAGTTCAGGTACGTAAAGTGCATGAAAATTCATATATATAAAATATTATAAATATAAACTACAATGTCCAGTGATAAGGAAAATATACAGTACATGTAATGTACATTGCCGAAACAATATTAAAGGGGTTGTCCACTACATTGTATAATGCCCCCACTGATTTATACATTGTATAGAAGTATTTTTGTAAATACCTCTTGTTGCCATCTGTGCCTGTGAGCGTCGCTATCACTGACCGCTCACTTGGCATCATGTGACCCCGGTTGCAGCCCCCGCTGATGTCATGTCGAATTCCAGAATGCCTTGCATCACCGGGCACCCCTCTTGATTGACTGGGCTATGGGCAGAGTTTTACCGCATGTCACAGGCCAGTATCCGGCGCGCTTGTGGCTAATAACAGCAGAGGAGAGAGGGAAAGCGCACGCTGGATACTGGGCTGTGATGTGCTGTGGAATTCCGCCCATAGCCCCGTCAATCAGGAAGGGTCACGCCCGGGTGAAGCTAGGCACTCTGGAACTTGACATGACCTCAGCGGCGGCTGCAGCCTGGGTCACATGATGCCGAGTGAGCGTTTGTGATAGCACCAATCACAGGCGGAGAGGACAACATGAAGTATTTACAAAAGTACCTCTATACCAGGTTTACATTGGTGGGGGAATTATAGAATGTAGTGGACAACCTATTTAAAGGGGAGCCGAGAAGTTTCAATGAAGCCTTTAAAGAGTGATACTGACCAGAGAAACACCCCAGACTTCCCTCACACCATTCCAATGCGCGTTTCTCTTCAGGGTTCATCGTGGAGTGAAGCGTCTGGTATAAATCGGGCACCAACAGCTGTAATAATCAGGGTCGTCACATTGCCGGGCGCTGGAGTGCGCTTTGCACAGCTTCTATGTCAGCGACCGGGCGCACATCACTAAAGTGCAAAGTGAGTCACAGTTCATGAAGCAAAATCAAGAGAGCGAGCCAGGTGCACGCATACAGAGGCAATCAACGACCTCACAGCCATATTCAAAGAGGGATATGTGTCCCTATTTTGATGTCTTGTTAAGGAATATATTCGTCTATGATCCAGACTTTCATTTGCAGTCCTTTTTTCTAAGGGACTTTTATCTGTCTCACTCAACAACCGATCACTTTTTTGTGATTGTCCTTTTTCTTTTTTACATCCTTCTTTTAAACACTATGTTCACCTCATTATAAAACTTTATATTCAGTATGGTAATCATAGGATGGAGGTGGACATCTTAGGTGGTGAAAGACCCTGGGCCCATGTTGTTATGCCTATTTCAACCTTGCTCAAAGATGCAATCTATGTGCACTGTATGGGATAACTTGATATTTTGGGAAATCCTCTTTAAAGGGAACCCGGCAATATCGGGCACTGAATGGATGAATTCAGCCATATATGTTTAACTCTGAAATGCTGCATCTCCCGTTCATGGCGGCTTCTCCCTCCCCACTGCCGGTGACTGACAGCTCTCTCCTCCTGCGTGTGTGAATAGGGAGAGACCAGTCAGTCACTGGTAGCGGATGGGGAGAAATATATCTGACGGAATGCATGCAGCCAGTGTCTATACATGTTGCTCGTAAACCGTATATTAACCTATTAAGAATTTACTTCAAAAGCATTTAAATAAAAATATATTTTTTATTACATCAACGTTTCTGTTATTTATTTTTTTATGCAAGTGCTTTTGAATTCAATTCTTACTAGGTTAATATAATTGTTCTGAGTTTGCACCCCTTACTATAGATTCCATCCTCACTATTTCCTATCAGTATTTCCTTATACACTTGTATGATATAATATACTGTATATACTATTCTTCTCATTTTTGCTCGTATACTGTGTATTAGCTGTTAGATTCCTTTTAATCAGTATATATATATATATATATATATATATATATATATCTAATATATAAAGCTGAATGTGTGTATGTATGTGTGTGTGTATGTATGTCCGGGATTGGCATCTGAACCGTCGCAGCTACAGCCACAAAATTTTGCACAGTCACACGTCTGGACCCCGAGAGCGTCATAGGCTATGTTGTGAGGTGAAATTTTAACCCCGCGCTTTCCAATTCACCAAACAATTTTGCCCCTATCTACATAATGGGGAAAAAGTGAAAGGAAAAGTGTTGGAGGCGTCGCAGCTACAGGCACTAAATTTTGCACATTCACACGTCTGGACCCCGAGAGCGTCATAGGCTATGTTGTGAGGTGAAATTTTAACCCCGCGCTTTCCAATTCACCAAACAATTTTGCCCCTATCTACATAATGGGGAAAAAATGAAAGGAAAAGTGTTGGAGGCAAATTAACAGCTGCCAGATGTGAACAAGGGGGACTTAAAGAATGAGAGCGATGGCGCCAAAGAGTATATACTGTACAGTTGCTAAGGTGGGGCCCCGACATGGGATAATCACCACACCACCACGGGGATATGAACACACACAAAATGCGCCACACACTACCACGTGCTTGAACACATATACCACCCTCAGCGCACATTTCACCACACATACACCAACCTCGCCACATAAAAGTTGAAACACCAAAGTCGCCGCTCAAAACTCGCCACGCGCAAAACTCTCCACATGCAAAACTCGCCACACGTGCAAAACTCACCTCATGGAAAACTCGCCACACGCAAAACTTGCACACGCGGAAAAATTGCCACATGCACAAAAGTTGCAACACATGCAAAAGTTGCCTCACACAAAACTTGCACATACTCAAAAGGCACCACACATTAAACTCGCCACGCGCAAAACTCGCCATGCGCAAAACTTGCTGCACACAACTTGCTACACTAACCTGTCACATGCAACTCGACACACAAAAAGTTGCTACACGCATGTCGCCACACAAAACTCATCTCACAAAAGTCGCTACATGCATGTCGCCACACGCAACTCAACACACACAACTTGACACACGAAACTCGCCCTAAAACACACACAAGTCTGGTATTATCCTTCAAAAATAAAAATCTGATTAATAAGCTGACAAACTACAAGAGCAACAATTGTACCATATAGGAATCCGGCAGCTGTCAGTCACATGACCAGTCTATTATGTGTATGTGTGAGCTAATATATACTGCCAGGGGGTGGGCTTACTGTTGGCTGGGGATTTATCAGGCTGCCAATTTAGCTTACAAATACTGAGGTAAAAATACTGACCAAATAACGTGTGAACGAGGTCTAATACAGGAGGAGATGACATACAGATATATACTATATACAGGAGGAGATGACACACAGGTATATACTATTTACAGGGGAGATGACACAGGTATATACTATATGCAGGAGGAGATGACACACAGATATATACTATATACAGGAGAGATGACACACAGGTATATACTATATAGAGGAGGAGATGACATACAGGTACATACTACATACAGCAGGAGATGACATACAGGTATATACTATATACAGAAGGAGATGACACACAGGTATATACTATATACAGGAGCAGATTACCTACAGGTATATAGTATATACAGGAGGCGATGACATACAGGTATATGCTATGTATAGGAGGAGATGACATACAGGTATATACTATATACAGGAGGAGATGACACACAGATATATACTATATATAGGTGAGATGACACACAGGTATATACTATATACAGGAGGAGATTACATACAGGTATATACTATATATAGGAGGAGATGACATACAGGTATATACTATATACAGGGGAGATGACATACAGGTATATACTATATACAGGAGATGACATACAGGTGTATACTATATATAAGGGAGATGACAAACATGTATATACTGAGGTGAAAATGAGAGGTGTGAGGTGAAAATGAAAAGGTGTGAGTGCAAAATGAGAGGAGTGAGGGAAAATAGTGGAGTGATCGGAAAATGACAGATGTGAGGTCGAAATGACAAGTGTTAGGGGGAATGAGAGGAGTGAGGGGGGAAATAAGAGGAGTGAGGGGGAAAAAGAGGTGTGAGGGAGAAAATGAGAGATGTGAGGGGGAAAATGAAAGATGTGATGGGGAAAATGAGAGGCGTGATGGGAAAATAAGAGAAGTGAGGTGCTATAACTAACCACAGATATTTACTATGCCCAGGCAACGCCGGGCTCTTCAGCTAGCTTAGATTTACAATCTCCATGCTTTTCTCATGGTCAACTTTATGTGGCCTGTTCAAGAGTTGGAACAGCCAAAAATCTGTTTGTCTTTGCACCTGAAGGAAAAACTAAGAATGTCGTTTATCAAAAGGCTCTCGAATAAGTAGTAGAAGATTACTTCACATTACTTGGCCAATTTAGTTAAATCTGTGTGGAATATCTCTGGTGTTGAAATATATGTTGTAAAATGCTTCTATTAGCTTAGTTTTTGCCTTTTAATAATTACATTTCTATCTATTTGTTTTGTGGTTTTTTTGTGCAGAATAAATTTTTGTTAACACATGCTATTTTGCTAACAGCAGATTACCCCGGGCGAAGCCGGGTAGTACAGCTAGTATATATATATATATATATATATATATATATATATATATATATATATATACAAAAATATCAAACAAATGTTGTGAAACCTATCGAAGTACTGAAAAACCTATATAGAGGAGACACGACTGTGGTAAATTTCATACATATTTAATAAAGTAATAGAAATAATAAACAATACATAAAATCTCTCAACAGAAAGTAAATGCGGTCAGCGGAAAGAATTTAAAAAATCAGCGTAAAATGCATGGTTACATTAGCAGCCAACAGAATGAGTATTTCACAAAGGGGAATTAATGCATAATACCGGGTGCTGAGGTAAATATAAGTAAAAAAATAACCAGGATAACAAGAAATAATGAATAAAGTAGTACCACATAAGATATTATTGCCCCTATGCCCTTAAATGTAAATATAAATCCACATTGGATATATTAAAGTGCAAAGATGAAAAAGGTGGCAAGTGGAAAAATTCATATAGATACCAACAGGACACACAAAATTGATGGTGTTTGAAAATAAAGTGCTAAGTGCCAAAATAGGAATAATATAAAGACTGCTGTGCCCAACACGCGTTTTGTTGCAGCTTTCACAAGGGACACTTTAATATATCCAATGAGTTGACATCATATGCACGGTACCCAGCTACAGCGGACAGTCACCACGTGTCGAAGAGACATGCACATTGGTCCACCAATTTTTGGTAGTTAATGCAGGAATATTGGAAATCAGAGCTTAGAACTCGGAGAATGGTGTGTTTAACCTTAGACACTAGAGAAGCAAGATATTCACGTTACGATAAAACTTTTTTATTTTTTGAGAAGCACTGAAGGGAGGAGGAGGTCTTAGGTGATGAAAACCCCTTTTGCTCTAACATGAGCCACTGGTAGTGATGAGCGAACATGCTCTGATAATGCGTTATCGGAGCATACTCGTGTGCTGATTGTCTTTGAGCGGCGTGCTCAAAAATATGCTTGAGTCCCCGCAGTTGTTCAACAGTTGCAACACATGCAGGAATTGCCTGTTTGTTAGGAAATCCCTGCATGTGTTACTGCTGTCTAACAGACATGCAGACGCAAGGACTCGAACATATTTTTTGAGCACCCTGTAGACACTTGGTTAGCACACGAGCATTCTCTGATAACGGCTCATTCGAGCACGTTTGCTCATCACTATGAACCAGTCTTGCCCGAAGATGAAACCTGAGGGGGATCAAAAGCCTGTATTTTGCAGCCAATAATATATATATCTTGCCCTCTGTATCCAGTTTCTCCCAACTCTCAAATAATTGATATTCACTAGATTTTATATGCCCACACTGATGGCTGGGTCATTGCTCCCCACATAAAATTTGTGATAATGGAAATTCTGACCATTTGGGATCCATTGTGCTGTCGGTGGGCTTGTGGCTATTTACTAATTATTTTGGGCACAAAGCACACAGATCACATTTTAAACCTAATCAAAATCCCATTAAACCCTGGCCATATCTAAAATCCTGAATTAATACCTGTGGCTAAATCTTCAATTTCTTAATTAACTTTACTAAATAAAAAGGCCTTAATGTTCTTTGCCCTGCCAATAATTTCATACATGATTAAATTGATCCAGTCAATGTGCTTGGAAGCAAAGAAACAGGGAAACTTAAAACCCAGACCTGAGAGTTAGACATTGTTCTCTGCCAAAAACCTTGGAAGCCTCCTTAGAGAATATAACTGCAGAACTGTAAAAATTGCAGTTCACTAATCATGCTGTTATCAGAATTGCTCCATTTAGCTATGGGGGCACCTAGTTTTTACGGGAATTTGTCATCAGAAAATGACTTATTGTTTAAACCGGCTTTTTATGTCAACTTTTTCCTTCCGCTGCCAATTTTTTTCCTATTTATGTCTACCATTTTTCCAAGACCCATAACTTTATTTTTGCATCATATGTAAACCTTCTTATCATAACCCACAAGAAAGATATCACAATGCAAAATAATTAACACATAAAGAAATGAAATTTGTATAGTTAGGTGTCAAGCTAAACTTTTATGCATTGTGATATTTTTGTAATTTCAAGAAAGACTAAATCATGAGCGTGAATAAGAGGAAGATGTATAGCAGGGGAAATAAGTATTGAACACATCACCAATTTTGTAAGTAAATATAGTTCTATATTAAGGTGCAATTGACATTAAATTCTCACCAGATGTCGGTAACAACCCATCCAATCCACACAGGCTAAGAAATCAAACCATAAGTTATGTGTAATAATGACAAATGACACAGGGAAAAAGTATTGAACACATGAAGAAAGAGAGGTGTAAAAACCAATGGAAAGTCATGACACCAGCTGAAATCAGTGAAAAATAATATCTGGCTCAAGTGATGGCCTACAAAAAGATGTCTAATTACCAAGGTGTCACACAAGAAACATCTCGTGATGGGTAAAGCAAGTGAGCTATCTCAAGACCTTTACAACCTTATTGTTGTAAAACATACTGATGACATTGGTTACAAAATAATTTTTAAAATACTGATGGCTCCAGTCAGCGCTGTTAGGGCGATAATCCGAAAGTGGAATGAACATTTATTCACCAAAAACCGACCACAACTAGGTGCTTCCTGCAAGATTTCAGACAGAGGAGTGCAAAGAATTATCAGAAGAGTTGTCCAAGTGCCAATGACCAACTATGGATAGCTACAGAAAGACATGGAATTAGCAGTTACAATTGTTTCAAAGAAAACTATAATGCACTCAAATTCCATTGCCTGTAGGCACTCTCATCATGCAAAACTCCATTGCTGAACAAAAAGCATGCTCAAGCACTTCTAACGTTTGCTCAACAACATTGGCAAAGGTAAACCTGTGAAATACTGGGAGAATATAGTCTGGTCAGATGAGACCAAAATTGAACTCTTTGGATGCCATTATACCATGTTTGGAGGCCAAAAGGCACTGCATATCACCCCAAAAACACCATACCAAATAGTTTGGAACAGTGAGAACATCATGGTGTGGGACCATTTTTCAGCATACGGCACTGGCAAACTTCATGTGATAGAAGATAGGATGAGTGGACAAATGTACCAAGACATTCTTGATAAAAATCTGCTTCCATCTACCAGGATGATGAAGATGATAGGCATCATCTGTATAGGCTGAAATCTGCCAATCAGTGATGGGGGGCTTGGTTATACAGAGCTCATGAATATGGAGGACTACATGGCAGCAGGTTTACTAGTGATAATCTCCTGCTGATAAAATGTGATTTTATCAAAACGACAGCAAGCAGTCCTGTAAATGATACACCACTGGAATCAGGATCTCTGTTGCTACATTATTCTGGTTTCAGATTAGGAGGCAACACCCTGGTGACAGATTCCTTTTAATGTACATGACAAAACTGAATACTGTACATCAGTTCATCACGTCCCTGCAGTTCTGTGTAATGCCATCTAGTGCTTCTGTTCTCCATCATATTCCCACCCTAGAAGCATAGAATACTTCAGCATATGTGGGTACATGATGGACGCATGGATTTCTAGATATACCAGTCCAAAATCTGTAAAATCCAAAGATTCATCTCTCTGAAAATAGAAACATTTTAAAAATAAAGCACGTCTTTCTCTGAAATGTATTCTCCTGTTGAATGACCACATGCTGGCCAAGTATAACGGACTCTTGCCAAGTTCTTTTATCACATGTGTAAGTAAGATGCTTTATGATTAGAACATTCTGGGCAACTTGTACAAGCAAAGGACCTGTATTGCCAAGAAATATCCATTTTTATATTCACACCACAGGACCATGGGCCAACATTTAGTATCGTAGGGAGGTGTCAAAGATTTCTGTGTTTTAAGAGGAAGTACAACATAGCACAGAGAGCAGGAAGGAGCACATGACATTATACTGCCGCCCAAAATGTGCAATCCTAACTCAAAACATGTTATGAAATGTAATTTTCTTGGCAGCAGGGAACTTTTTCTTCACCGGAAAAATGTAATTACTTTAATTTAATGTATTTACTTCTATGAAAACAATGACCATCACAACAAGACTTCTGAAGATGACAATAAGATGGGAAGCTCATAGGTATTTTTTTTATTTTCTATCAGTTTGCCAAAGAAGGACAAGTCTTCAGCATTCAGCCGATCGTAGGTGTTCTGACTAGAGAAGACATTGCAAATTTTTAGTACCTGCTATTACAATGTGTATAATTTGAAAATAGTCCAACTCTACCTGAACTCGCGTCATGTTCCAATCTTTTTTCCTAACTGAATGACACCAAGTTTGATCATCTGTCTTCTGTAATTCACCCATTCCTATAAGAACCTTGTTCTCCTCCGCACCCGCTCTAGTTCCTCTATGTCCTTTTTATACACCTGAGACCAAAATTGTACCCAGTACTAGAAGTGTGGTCAACTAGTGACTTAAAACACCAATATAGAATAATGCAAGTCAATAAAATTAATTCAATCTTTATTAATAAATTACAATACAATAAGAAAACACCACATATAAGAATGAAAGACACATAAAACAAAAATCGCCGATATCGCCCCCCAAAAAGTACAAAATAATGATCATCTAGTTTGGTAGATAATAAGGTAAAACTATGTATACATATTAATGAGTCACATAAATAAATAAAAGGGTAGATCAAATAAGTGCATCAATTATAGTAGAAAAACCCCTCGAAATATGAGGGTAGAGGTTTGGACACTGACAAATAAACAGTGTATGCAAAATGTATAAAGCATATACAGTATAAATCATTTAATGGCTAAGTAGCCAGCCTCATAGTCATCGAACTACTGACTTGCAAAACTGCTGTTGTCAAGTCTTAAAAATTGTTCCAAATTTTTGGCACACTTAAAAATACACCACACAGTTAAACTGCACCAAATTTTGCAACTTTTTAAAAAGTCGCAATTGATGAATCCAGCTAAAACTAATTGAATCTCTAAACTCCACCCACAAAATGAAAAACAAACTGGCGAACACACATAAGATAGACATAAACAGAGGCACAATAGAATAATTAGGAGCAAATAAAAAAAGGCTCAAAACACAAAATTATGCAAAAAAATGGGCAAAGGCAATGATGAATAGGGGCCTTTGTTTCCTTTGGCCTAAATGCATGACCTTACATTTAGGGTACGCTCACACTGGTGAGTGGCTGATAACTATGGAGCAGTGCCGACTAGCATGTCATCATGAGAAAAAAAATCGTTGGATGCTTCGATTGACAACGTATATCAGATCATGTTCACCCATACAAATCTGTGGGTGCATGCAAAACATCAGACCACTTGAATGTCATCTGAGTGCAGTTCAATATATGCCGACTCACACAATGGAGAAGATGGAGAGATAAAGTTCTTCATCTTCTCATCACCTGTGACCCTATTTGAGAGAATAAGATCACAGTAGCATGACACTCTGCTCACAGCAAAGTTTTTCACGTGAGAGAATCATCGGATGTTGTACATTGGTGTGAACATACCCTCATGTACCGTATATACTTGAGTATAAGCCGAGATTTTCAGCCCAAATTTTTACTCGAGTCATGATCGGTGGTGGGGTCGGCGGGGAGGGGGAGAGAGGACTGTCATATACTCACCTAGTCCCGACGCTCCTGTCGCTGTCCCTGCCTGTCACATGGTCTTCGGGTGCCGCAGCTCTTCCTCTGTTCAGCGGTCACATGGTACCGCTCATTAAAGTTATGAATATGAACTCCACTCCCATAGGGGTGGAGCCGCATATTCATTCCTGTAATGTGCGGTAACGGTGACCGCTGACAGAGGAAGAGGCTGCCTTGCCCGGAGACCATCTGTCCGGGAGAAGGAGCCAGGGACCGCGCCGGAGCAGGTAAGTATGTCATATTTACCTGTCCACGTTCCACCCGCTGGGCGCCGCTCTGTCTTCCCGTCCTCTTGCAGTGACTGTGCAGGTCAGAGGGCACGATGACGTACTAGTGTGCCTCTGCCTGAACTGTCAATGCAGAGAGACGGGACGCTGAGGAGCTGCGGTTAGCAAGAGAGGTGAGTATGTGTTTTTTTTTTTTTATTACAGCAGCAGCAGCATTATATATGGCACAGCTTGAAATGGAGCATCTTATGGGGCCATAACGTTTGTGCAGCACTATAAGGGGCAAGTGACTGTATGGAGCATCTATGGGGCCATAACGTTTGTGCAGCACTATAAGGGGCAAGTGACTGTATGGAGCATCTATGGGGCCATAACGTTTGTGCAGCACTATAAGGGGCAAGTGTCTATGGAGCATCTTATGGGGCCCTTATTACCCTTTATGCAAGATTATATGGGGAATATTTTAATATGGAGCATCTAATGGGGCCCATCAAACTTTATGGAGCATTATATGGGGCTCCTGATTCAATATGGATATTCAAAAGCACTTAACCTACTGATGTCTCAATTAATTTTAATTAATTTTACTTTTATTGGTGTCTATTTTTACTTTTGAAATTCACCGGTAGCTGTTGCATTTCCTACCCTAGGCTTATACTCGAGTCAATAAGTTTTCCCAGTTTTTTGTGGCAAAATTAGGGGGGTCGGCTTATACTCGGGTCGGCTTATACTCGAGTATATACGGTATATTAAACGTAATTTGCTGTGTCTCAACCCAAGCCTCCAGCTTACATAAATCCATCTGTAATATAAAATAATTCTCCTCAGTATTGATTAGCTTGCAGAGCTCAGTGTCACTTGAAAAAAATGAGATTCTACTCTCTATATCCTCTACAACAGGGATGGGGAACCTTTTTTCTGCCGAGGGCCATTTGGATATTTATACCATCATTCGCGAGCTGTAAAAAAATACCCTTGGAGCATATACAGGTGCTTCTCACAAAATTAGAATATCATCAAAAAGTTAATTTATTTCAGTTCAATACAAAAAGTGAAACTCATATTATAGAGTCATTGCAAACACAGTGATCTATTTCACGTGTTTATTTCTGTTAATGTTGATGATTATGGCTTACAGACAGTGAAAACCCAAAAGTCTTTATCTCAGTAAATTAGAATAATTAACAGAAAACACCTGCAAATGCGTCCTAAGCATTTAAAAAGTTCCCTTAGTCTGTTTCAGTAGCACCACAATCATGGGGAAGAATGCTGACTTGACAGATGTCCAGAAGGCAGTCACTGACACACTCCACAAGGAGGGTAAGCCACAAAAGGTCATTGCTAAAGTAGCTGGCTGTTCACAGAGTGCTGTATCCAAGCATATTAAGGGAAAGTTGAGTGGAAGGACAGAGACAGCATGAGCGTGTGTGCTTTCAAATGCCAGTGCTGAATTTTGTTCCCAGTCCGTCCCTGCATCACAGGACTGGGTGGCGACTTGTATAGATCACAGGATGGGCTAGGGCTGCAGCTATTGTCGTTGTCGTGGTAACTGGAACACGAAGCGCGCTGACTCTAAGGTACATCAGCGTATTCAGTGCATGCGTCACAGCATTCTTAACTCTGTGTGTGCATGCTTACAGTCTCAAGAGCAATTAAAGGGCCCACGGCCCGCAAAACATAGCTGCTGGCCCGAGCACTGTGGTTCCCGGGAATCTCTGGGGGTCCACAGACAAGGATTCCGCAGGCAGCAAACAGCCAATGGACCGGAGGTTCCCCTCCTCTGCTCCACAAGGTCGTTAGTAAATGTATTAAAGTGAGAGGGCCCAATACTGACCCCTGTGTTACCCACTGTTAACTGAGACCCAGAGTGTGTTCCATTAATACTTGGGGGTGTATCCGAGCCTGATGATTTTTTCCTGTTTTATTGTTTTTGAGGCAGCGCAGCACTTCCTGTTTGGTTAGACAGGTAATATTTAATGAAGAATGTTTGCTATTACTGATCGTGTCGTCTGTCGGGGAATTTTATTGTGTAAATACTGTAGAGAAGAAGGTATTTAATAGATTGGCCTCTCCTTCATCCTCATTACAGTTTATTTTTGAGGGGAAAGGGGGCAACAATATCATTTTTGAATATCATTGTTTATGTTGTGGAAAAATATTTTTTGATTATTTATTTTTTTACAATTTTTATTTTATTGCTATCCGCTTGCTTAAGTTCTTTAAATGCTTTTTGTCATTGACTGTCATGGATTTTCAAATTAAGTATACCAGTCACATTAGATAAAACACATATATTTAACCTGTTAGCAACCTGTGATGTTTATTTCTCTCAAAGGTCGGCTTTGTATGTGTGGAGTGGGGTCATTTGTTGAGCTTATTCTATACCTGACAGCTACCGAAGCAAGCTCTGATTGGTGTTCTTTTATGGCATCATGTAAATGGTTAATCTCTGAAAGCGTTATTTAAATGAATGCAAAGTGGATTCAGGAACCCATAGGTGAGCTTCATAGAAAATTGTTAATTTGACTATATACTGCAATACTATAGCATCATTGTACATAGTGCAATAATTCAATTCCCCTGTGGAAACTAATTTCCGTATCTGTATGTCTTTGGAGTGTGGGAGGAAACCGGAGAACCCGGAGGAAACACACAAACGTCTTGGTTGGATTTGAACTGAGGACCCTAGCGCTGTAAAGTTGCAGAGCTAACCATCGAGCCACCTGCCTCTTCCACTTATACCGCCATGTCCACATCCTCCTGTAGTGAAGGACAGTGTTAAGTTTTGCATGTGCACAGTTTAAAAAAAACTGTGTACTCTGCAACCTTGTCTGTGACAGTACTGAGTGTAACCAAAAGTTTTAAGAATCTTCAACTGTGTAGGTGGGAGTGATGCGCATCTAAACATATTTTTCTACTCTTATGCAACCATGTCTGTGACAGTACTATGCCAAAAGCCACTGTGTGTGTTCTTTAACACATATCTCCGGAAGAACTGTGCCTTTATCTCCAGGGACCTTTAAGGCTAGAGCATTGGGGAGGCATCCCAAGGCAAAAGGGCTGAGACTGGCAGTAGCAAGCCTCACAGCGGACCGCCAGCCATATCCAGAATCAAACTACGAGCTTTTTATCTGCGGCTGCTACTGGAGGTGAAATTTTTTGAGCTCTGGGTAAAATGTGAAAACATGCTCTGTGGGTGATTTTTTTAAAGATTCTGTGGGGGTACTCTGGTCCATGCTCTATGAGTGAATTTTACTATCAGCTTCTTTGGGTAATATGAGTAAACATGCTATGTGGGTGAAATTTTTAACTGGACTGCGAGTAGCAAGCCTCGCTGCAGACCGCCAGCTCAATCCAAGATCGTACTTCCAGCTTTTCATCGTTAGCATGTGTAACATGCATTACTGGGGTAGACATTTTTGATCTGTGGGGGTACTGTACCCCATTATCTGGGTGTGAAACTTTTAATCAACTTTCTCAGGAAAATGTGATAACATGTTCTGTGGGTAAAATTTACTGTAATCTTATGTGGGGGTACTCTGTGCCATGCTCTGTGGTTGAAATTTTTAATAATCTTACATGGGGTTATTGCTCCCTGTGCTCAGGGGTGACATTTTTAAGTGGACTGGCGGTAGCAAGCCTCAGTCTCTGTGAAGGCAGTGTTAACATTTTTATATCATTCATTTACTTCTTATTTTACCATGATTGCTATGGTGAAATAACCCCTTTAAGTCATTTTCGAATCCACATTTGTTTTAAGGACAGTTGTTCCACTCTTACCCCCATTTTTCTTCCTCCAACCATTTTACAGCACTGAAGTTCGGGTCCCCATTGACTTATATGGAGTTCGGTGTCCAGGGTCAAGTTCAGATCCCAAACTGTACTTTTCAAAAAGTCTAGCCGAACCTGAACATCTACAGGTTCGCTCATCACTACACTTTGGGCACAATTTGGCCATTTTCACTTAGGGGTGTACTCACTTTTGTTGCCAGCAATTAAGACATTAATGACTGTGTGTTGAGTTATTTAGAGGGCACACCAGATTTATACTATTATACAAGCTGTACACGGACTACTTTACATTGTATCAGAGTGTCATATCATGAGTGTACCATGAAAAGATACCGTATTTTTTGGACTATAAGGCCCCTTTCACACATCAGTTTTTTGCCGTCAGTCACAATCCTTTGGCTCGACGGATCTATCACAGATTGTGAATAGCTGATGCAACAGATCCATTTTTTCACCGGATCCGACTAGTGGATCTGGCTAATTGGATCCTAAAAAAAACGAATCCATTAGGCTTCCATTTGAGCAAACGACGGACAGCGATGGATCCGTCCCTGTCCTTTTTTTCTGGCCGCCGGACAAACAATTTTCAGCGAATCTGGCGAACGATGGATTGAACAAAGTCTATGAGAAAAAAACGGATCTGGCAGCATCAGTCGCCGGATCCGTTTTTTCAAAATTCGACGGATTGCGACTGATAGCAAAAAACTGATGTGTGAAAGGGGCCTAAGATGCACTTTTTCCCCAAAAATGGGGAGGTGTCTTATAGTCCGAACACAGGCTTACTGGGGGGTTGCGGCAGTGGTGTAGCAGCGGAACTGGCCATGGCAGAGGTGTGGCGATGCTGAGGCTTGGTGTGGGAGGTGGGCGGTACGGAGTGCATCGTTGGTTTCCCTGCGGCCATCCAATCTGCTCACGCGCGGCCTCAGGAAGATAGCCG
Source organism: Ranitomeya variabilis (assembly GCF_051348905.1). NCBI lineage: Eukaryota > Metazoa > Chordata > Amphibia > Anura > Dendrobatidae > Ranitomeya > Ranitomeya variabilis. Next base: position 708,070,342 of record NC_135234.1, on the reverse strand, counting down.
CCGAGAAAACGGTGATGCACTCGGCTCTGCTCGCTGTGGACACCGGGCCGTGGCGTCGCCACATTTCTGCTGCCGGCATCCTGAGGAAGGACCCTGCTCCATGCTCTACCTCACTGCCAACACCGGACCCACAGCATCAGACCCCGGGACTGCAGCATTGCCCCACTTCTACCACTGCTGGCTTCCTGAGGAAGGGACCATGCCTCCTGTCACCCCACTCTACCACCGCCGGCCCTCAGGTAACATACCTTAAATTCAGATAATAAGACGGACCCCCATCTTAGAAAAATCTTTTTTCTGCTATTTTCCACCGCAAAATTTGGGATGCGTCTTATGGTCCGGTGTGTCTTATAGTCTGAAAAATACGGTAATAAAATGTTTACAAAAGTGTGAGGGGCGTACTCACCTTTGTGATATACTGTGTATAAGTTTTTATTCCCGCTCACTAATTTGATTTTTAATCAATATAAGGTATAATTTCAAGGGGTTTTCCAAGATTAGAAGAAAATGTCACCTGTTTTAACTCTTATTCAATAAAGCATGTTAAATCGTGTGAAATATACAAGTAATATATGGTACCTAAGAGAGGAAAGTAAGAAGTATTTTGGGAGATTTTTTTTATTTTTAGGCTGCCTTCAGAATTATATTCGCTGTTTTGTGATGGTATACGACTTTGAGGTAATAGAAAGGAACATTGGATTTTCAGAAAGGCTTTTACGAGATGCCTCAAATAATAATTTAGGACATAACATTGTATCATATTCTCTCTTACATGATCATACAGCTTGAAGGATAATGCTCTTTTACTCTTGTAACTGATTTTGTTTCTGTTTAGTTCTGTTCAAAAACAATTGCACCAAATTTACAATAATTTTCGTAAATCTTTTTTTTATTATCCTGCAGTATTTTACACTCCCTGCAGATTAGACTCCATATATTATTTTATCAATAGATCAAAAAAGCTCTCTCTGGGTGTCAGCGACGGGATTTCTTCTGTTGTGATCCAACCTCCGATATTGCTTTCATAGAAATGTAATAAAAAATCCTTTTATTCCTCTCTCCACGATATTAACGATATTTCGACCTGTAGAAGGTATTTATCACTCTTGGATAGTGTTTGTGGATGAATAATAAAACTATTTTTTCAGATTTGTCTTTGATGACCTGGATAGCGATGACAATTTTTTTTCTTCATTATTGTTCACAATACCAAATGCATTCTTTGCTTTTCTGCATATTGTACTCTCTTTTGGAATGTGCTGCAGACACTTTCTTTTTGGATGTACCTTTTTTTTAGTTCACCATCATCTGTTGTGGAGAGCCATTTTACATTTCTCAGTTCTGTTTAAAGGGAACCTGTCACTCCCAGAATCGAACGTGAGCTAAGCCTACCGGCATCAGGGGCTTATCTACAGCATTCTGGAATGCTGTAGATAAGCTCCCGATGTATCCTGAAAGATGAGAAAAAGAGGTTAGATTATACTCACCCAGGGGCGGTCCCGCTGTGGTTCGGTCCGATGGGTGTCGCGGTCTGGTCCAGCGCCTCCCATCTTCTTACGATGACGTCCTCTTCTTGTATTCACGCTGCGGCTCTGGTGCAGGCGCACTTTGTCTGCCCTGTTGAGGACAGAGCAAAGAGAGGCCCGGCGCCGGCGCACTGCAGTACTTTGCTCTGCCCTCAACAGGGCAGAGAAAGTACGCCTGCCCCGGAGCCACAGCGTGAAGACAAGAAGAGGACATCATCATAAGAAGATGGGAGGCCCCGGACCGGACCTCGACGCCCATTGGACCGCTCGCCCAGGTGACTAGAATCTAACCTCTTTTTCTCATCTTTCAGGTTACATCGGGGGCTTATCTACAGCATTCCAGGATGCTGTAGATAAGCCCCTGATGCCTGTGGGCTTAGCTCACCTTCGATTTTGGGATTGACAGATTCCCTTTAAGGGATAGCCAGCTTTATGTGTATTCACATATATTCTCACTTGTTAGAAATGGGAATATAGTCAAGTTACCAACACACAGTCATCAGAAGATCTGCGTTATTAAAATGCAAGTTAATGCATGTTACCTGCCTCTACAAGAGAAGCTTGGCTTTTAACTGGACCTTCAACACATTTCCTGCTCCGATTATCATTGACCAGGGTTGACAATTTGACTTATTATTGTTTCTGGCCAGCTTTTTTTCTGTAAGCTTTATTCACATAATTGGCTAATGAGCACTGTAAGTCCTGTGCAGAAAAAAAATAAAAATCACACCAATGAGGAACACGGTCCACGGACCACAATGGTCAGACTGAACGTGGATCTCCTGACCTGAGTGTGACGCCTCAAATATGAAGCTGCCATGCTCCAGTTAGGAGACCTGTGACCAGTTCATGCATTGCAAATCATGATCGGACTTAAGGTACCTTCACACTAAACGATATCGCTAGCGATCCCGGACGTTGCAGCGTCCTGGCTAGCGATATCGTTTAGTTTGACACGCATCAGCGATCAGGATCCTGCTGTGATATCGCTGGTCGTTGCTGAAAGTCCAGAACTTTATTTGGTCGTCAGATCGGCGTGTATCGTCGTGTTTGACACCAAAAGCAACGATACCAGCGATGTTTTACACTGGTAACCAGGGTAAACATCGGGTTACTAAGCGCAGGGCCGCGCTTAGTAACCCGATGTTTACCCTGGTTACCAGTGTAAAATGTAAAAAAAACAAACAGTACATACTTACATTCGCGTCCCCCGGCGTCCGCTTCCCACACTGACTGAGCGCCGTAAAGTGAAAGTGAAAGTACAGCACAGCGGTGACGTCACCTCTCTGCTGTTAGGGCCGGGCTCAGTCAGTGCAGGAAGCGGACGCCGGGGGACGCGAATGTAAGTATGTACTGTTTGTTTTTTTTACATTTTACGCTGGTAACCAGGGTAAACATCGGGTTACTAAGCGCGGCCCTGCGCTTAGTAACCCGATGTTTACCCTGGTTACCTGGGGACCTCGGCATCGTTGGTCGCTGGAGAGCTGTCTGTGTGACAGCTCTCCAGCGATCAAACAGCGACGCTGCAGCAATCGGCATCGTTGTCGCTATCGCTGCAGCGTCGCTTAATGTGAAGGTACCTTTAGATCCATAGATGTTTACCTGTGCCTTTAGAAGAAAATTGGAAAACTATCCCACATGTTAATAATTAAATTAAGTCTTTATAAATGTAGCTAATTGTTTTTTCTTCAAGGAATGTGTGACACCTTTAACTTTATTTGCAGTTTGTTAGGGGTCGAATTCCCGCCTCTGCACAGAGGGAATCTCGGGCCATCTCCGCTGCGATCTCCCATTCTTCTCCTGCCGCAGTGGAGCCTGCTCAGCGGAGACGTTGGTCCCAGCGTCTCGCTCAGTCTGACTGTGCAAAGGGTTACTGCTGCTTTTCCAGCTTCTGCCATTGAAGCCAGTGCTGGGAAGCGGCGAGCAGCTGCTTTTGGGACCAAGTCCTGCTTTTCCCCTTCTGAGCATGCCCAGGGTAAGATCTCTCATTGGAGATCGGTTGTCACATGCTTAGATACTGCAGCAAAACCCATTGGTTCTCCAGGAAGGTCCTAAAGGTGCTCAGGCTCTGTGGCAACCTCTCATTGGTCTTTCTAGCGCTATTATCAAATCTAAGTTATGTGCTTTGCGCCAGTGTGGTTACGTGTATATGTGTTCAGGGACTCGGCTGAAATAAGCCCCTAGAATACCGACTCCTCCGGTGAGGAGATTGTATGATTGCCTCTTGATTGCGTAACCACAAACTGCTATCTGCTCGGCAGTTGCTGTGTTCTCCTGTGAGCTAAACAGGACACAGTGCTTTCTTTAGGCGACTCTGTGAAGTAACAGAGTTCACTTCTATCGCCATATAGGGCTGCCATTTGCCAGCAGCAGGTTCTCTCCTGCACGGTGGACCCCGGGCTACGAACGCACCAAATAACATCTCTCTATTTACTCTCTATTAACACAGTTGGCGGAGGACTCCAAGTTATTTGGGACCTGGTAAATATTTGCTAATTATCATAGCCCTCTCCTTATTCTGTCTCTGGCTCTGCCCATCCCCTGCATACCCTATGAACATAGTACTTTTAATGTCAAAAGCTGTCTGCTTTCTTTCAAGTAATCCCCCTATTTTGGTGGGAGAAAATGCAAGAAGAAGCAGCTAAAATGGAGCGAAGAGCTTTCACTGATAATCATATTATGTTTGGGATGCATGCATGGGGTGAGAAGATCAGGAAGTCCGCGGAGTGAAGTTTGAGCAAATACCTGCAGAGCAGGAAGTCCGTGAGGGGAATTTTAAGCCAATAGGAACACTGTGCAAATTTTGTGAGGTGGAGCTTGAGCCGGTAGTTATGGAGCAGGAAGCTTATGAGATGCAGCTACAGTCAGTAGCTGAGTAGATTCTTCTTTTGAGGACCTTTCTTGCACAGCAGAATACCATGCATAATTTTATAATTTTGTGAGAGTAATGGGCTATGTTACACAGCGGAAGTTAGTATTTGAATGACAAAACAGAATTAATATTTGCTCTTCTGCTTGTCTCCTGTAACTCTTTATGGTGGGTTACCATCTTAGCCCCAGCATGTACCTCTGAGGTCACACTATCCACCCTCATTAACTGACTCAAGCATGGGCTCGCCATCTGAGTATTAAGCTTTTGGGGTACTAGCCATTGCTTTGTATGATTGTTTCTGCTGTCCCGATTTGCTGAACTTCCCTCCAGTGAGTCACCTGTAGTTCTGCTTCAAATCTCAGCTCTGCAATATTTCTTGGCTCTGCTATATCATTATTTTAGTCAACAGACCTAAACTATGCTTCATCGCTGGGCTTTGCTACATCACTACAGAGAGTCTCATGATCTACTCAACCCTGCTACATTAATGAGTATATTCTGATGTGCCATTCCTTCGACTATGCTTATAGCTCCCTGTTTGCTGAGCCTCCAGCTCAGTTGTCATCCAAGTATTACTGCTTTCATTGTTTCCTTCAGTCAAAAGTGCTGCTCCAAAGTCATTTGTCCACAGTATAGTACCCAAGTGGCTCCATTTTACTGATTTCAAAATGTGAATGGAGTTTTACAGTGAAGTTACTGGCACCTGTGATGCTGGAAATTATGTTATTGCTAGTGGTATATTTGAGGCCACACAAATAATTATTTAAAAAAAACACATTCCCAAACCATATAATTTCAGATCTGTGAGGCTAACCTGATGTGCGTGCTGGGTGGAAGAGGAGAAGGACTATGCCTATGTGTGTTCAGGTGATTATTTGTGTGGGCTAAAGGGCCAGTTCAAGAAAGGACTTTGACAAAGCGAGAGTTAAATTTTATGCATATATAAATGTGTTTGGTCTCTTACAGGTGCCGTTATGGTCAGGACAACCATGTTTTAGGAGGGAGGAATGTAAAAAGCTGACCGGGACGGTCAAGTGCTTCTCCAATGATTAGAAAAACAGTTATAACCTGTGTATGCGAAAAAGTGTTTTAAATTGCATAGAACCTTGTAGGCACCAGGATGCATGGTTAATGTATTGGTATAATATGTAGATGACTCAATAACAGTATTAGATATAGGGAAAGTATTAGATTAGTACATAGGACATAGGTTAAGATTTAGCTATAGTATTGGGCACAGTTCAGTGGTGGGCACAATAAGTTTAGGAAGTATACAGGTTTAGGATAGAAATGGTTAATGTGTTAAGTAACCACTCCAGCATGGGAGGGGCAAGGCCAGTTAACAAGATGAACACTTCCTTGTTAGTGCAGTCAGAGTAAGAGATTAGATGGTAAGAAAGCAGTAGTTAGAGTCTAAAGGCACGAGGAGAATGGGCTGTTCATCAGCTAAAAAACATCATCTATAAACTCGGAGCAGACATTCCTGGAATGTCTGGGGCCTAAAGTCCAACTGAGTCACTGAGAAACGTGCCTCAATATCTTCCTAGGAGAGGAGGTCAGACACAAAAGCGCATAAAGGAGTTGGGACTGGACTCATGGAAGCTGCAGAGCTGGACGGAGTATCCCAGGAGTCAGAGATGCCAGAGAGGGAAAGGGATAGCTAAGGGCGAGCAAACAGCGGACATCAGAACGTGCTGTGCTATGGGCTTTGAAAATGGAAACGTTTGTGCCCAATACTGCGTCTTTCGATATGATGAAAATGGACAGTTAAGTAAATTTCTTTATTATAAAACTAATTTGATGTCACTGAATGTGTGTGCCATGGTTTCTGAAGCTGAAGAACCAGAGGCAGCAGAAACCTGAGTGAGTGTTACGCATAGCACAGGAGAATCAGGACACTATTTGTAGAGAGCCAGGGTGTTGGAACAAAGCATCCCCTCACCCATTACTATCACCCCGGGCATCTTACAATCAGGCCACATTGCAGTGTTTCAAAGGTATTTTTTTTTATTTTAGATGAGTTGCACTGACCTGTCATATTTACTAAGATCCTTCTTAATAAAAACTTTTACTCTGTCACTTTGCTCTGTGTCGTTCTTCTGCTATTACTCCTGGAAATGTATAAAATAGACATCACGCTTGAGTCCTTACAGGCCCCTTTTAACATTCAGAGAGAGAAAGATATATATATCATGTAGTGACAAATGTTATATGACCATGAGTGAGGGAACTAATAATAGGTAGGCACTTATATTTAATATAGTAAACCAGTCACATCGGACAACAAAGAGGGTGTATAAATAAAAGAGCAATTCATCCAGAATCAGGACTAAGACGAGAAGACTGCAGAAAATTACCTACTGAATCTAGTGAAACATCTGTTAGGAATTGAAACGGAGCTTGTTTGGTCATTAGAATAATTTCTAGCGACAGGACAAAATTGGAAAAGATAAAAAAATAATAATTATAGCACTCTTAAAAGAAAGATGGTCGCTACCAGAAAGATAATGTGATTAAAATGTATAATGTAGTCCATTATAATTACCAGAGCGCCATCAAGGTTTAATGAGTTTTTGTAAGAACCCAAAATTCGGGAAACATCACTGATTAACTGCCATCCTCTCTAAAGCTATCTGATATCATTTTGTATATGAACATTTTCAGATTAGCCGCAGAAGACAAACATTAGCATGTGCTAAATATCGGCTATATATCGGCTATATGTGAAATAGTACGTCCAGTTACTGGCATTTTAGCCAATAAGTAATTTAGAACAATGAAGAACCACTAAAGTGTTCTCCAGGAATGAAAAAATATAACTAAAAATATAACTAAAGGAAATGTAATTATAAATAAATTCTTAAATACCTTTGGTTTGGCGCACGTCCTGATGTTCGCCGAACATACCTGAACCCCGTTGAATTCAATGGGAGGCAAAACCAAACACATTGACAACACCTTTGGGGGGGGCAAAAAGCTGCTAAAACAGCTCACATTATGGACAGACACAAGGAAAAGTGGCATCAGTTGACCCAGGGTACAAATAGTATAATTGCGCAGCATGGATGCATGGAACAGGGCTTGGACCAGCATTTCTAGCTGAACAGTAACAGGTGGATGAGTGACAAGTGTAGGCCTGGTGCTCTGAGAGGCCTGGCAAATTCAGGCAACACACATGTAGGAGACCCAACTAGGAGTCCAAACATTCCAAAAAAATTAGGGGCAGACACCAGGAAAAGTGGCATCATTTGACCCACAGTAGAAATTTGATAATGGCACGACAGCAGTCAGCCATGGGCCATGCATGAGGTATCAGTGTCTGGGCCAGCATTTAGAGGTTTGAATTTAAGTTTAAATTAAGAAAAGGTGGGTGAGGGACCGGTGTAAGCCAGCTTTGCTGGGAGGCCTGATACCACATTGAACAGCTCAAACTTATTTTCTGCTCAGCTACACTCAAGTGGCACAAATATCAGCTTTGTAGACTACTATTGTCAGAAGCATCTGAGGATAGTAACATAGGTAGTTGACTGAGAGTAAGCTCAGAACTGCCGATCTGGGAGCCCTATTGCTACAGGCAACACACATGAAGGAGACCCAAATTGGAGTCCAAACGTTCCAAAAATTATTGTCACGCACAGGGCTGGGTCGGGGGGTATGGAGGCAAATTCCTGACAGGGCCGCTCCCCCCCAGCAGCTGTACAGGGCCGGCCACCTGATGGCCGCGCATAGCAAAGGTTTTCTTGCGGCCCACGGGCAGGTCCCCGGAGTCCGCAATGCTATCCTGCCAGCTGCCGGCCCTTTAACCCCCAAGTGCACACAGTGTTCCTTACAGAACACTGCCTGCACATGAATGATGATGTCAATGGGGTGGGTGGGTAAACGCCCAATGCTCTCATGTCCTCCTGTCCCGGAAGAGGAGCTGCTGCCAGAGAGTCCAGAGCGATCTCTATGCCGGCAGCTCAGTGCATGTCTGCTGGTGATTTCTGTGCCCCCCAGCTATATGCCCCCTTTGATTTCTGTGCCCCCCTGCTATGCCCCCTTTGATTCCTGTGCCCCCTGCTATGTACCCACCCTGTGATATTTGTGCTCCCATGTGATCTATGTGCCCCCTGTGATCTCTGTCCCCACCAGCTATGTTCCCCCAGCTATGTGCCCCTCCATGATCTCTGTGGCCTCCTGTGATTTCTGTGCCCCCATGATCTTTATGCCACCCCGGTGACCTCTGTGCCCCCAGCTATGTGCCCCTTGTGATCTCTGTGCCCACCAGCTATATGCCCCCTGCGATTACTGTGCCCACCAGCTATATGCCCCCCTGTGATCTCTGTGCCTCCCAGCTATATGCACCCCTGTGATCTCTGTGGCTCCCAGCTTTCTGCCCCCTGTGATCTATGAGCCCTCCTGTGATCCCTGTGTCCCACTGCTATGTACCCCCTGTGATATTTGTGCTCCCATGTGATCTCTGTGCCCCTTGTGATCTCTGCCCTCCAGCTATATGCCCTCCTGTGATTTCTGTGACCCCCCTGTGATCTTTGTGCCACCCAGTGATCTATGAGCTCTACCCAGTGATCTATGTGGCTCCTCGGCAATGCCTGTCCCCCCAGTGCTGTATATCCCCCCAGTGCTCCAAGTGATATGTATATTCCCCAGTGCTGCATTTGCCCCAGAAGTTCTGTATATCCCACTGAGTACTGTGTATTGCCCCCAGTGCTCTAGATCCCCCACCTGTGACTTATATAGCCCCCAGTGATGTATGTGACCCCACCTGTGATGTATATTCCCCCAGGGACATATATACCCGTAGTGCTGTCTGTGCTTCCTAGTGATGTATATAGCCCCTCAGTGATGAATATGTCCAGCATCTCCTGTGATGTCTATGCCCCCCCAGCTCCTCCTGTAATTTATTTGACCCCAGAGTCTCCTGGGATGCATATACAGCAGTGTCAATATTTCCTATGTTATGTATGTACAGCAGTCCCAGTGTCTCCTATGTGATGTATATACAGCAGTCCCAGCCTCTCCTATGTGATACTTTATACAGCAGTCCCATCTTCTCCTATGTGGTAAATATACAGCTGTCTCAGCGTCTCCTATGTGATATATATACAGCAGTCCCAGCATCTCCTATGTGATGTATTTACAGCAGTCCAAGCTTCTCCATGTGATGTATATTCAGTAGTCCCAGCATCTCCTGTGTGATGTATATACAGCAGTCCCTGCATCTCCTATGTAATATATATTCAGCAGTCCCAGCATCTCCTGTGTGATTCTTAAAATAGGAGAAAAATTAGTCAGAATTAGCCCAAATTAATATAAAAAGGTTTATAATTTATTGAAATTAGAAAATAGTGACTAAAACATACATTTAGCATATAGTAATTAATAATTCATAGGATTGTGCAGAGTGACCAATCCCTAGGTGCAACCAATAATCCAGGTATACAGACGGGACACAAATACCTCCAATTACAATAAAGGTTTATCCAACACTTTCCCCTAAACAGTAAGGCTCATACATAGCACATGGAATTATTAATTACTATATGCTAAATGTATGTTTTAGTCACTATTTTCTAATTTCAATAAATTATAAACCTTTTTATATTAATTTGGGCTAATTCTGACTCATTTTTCTCCTATTTTAAGAATTTGTGATTGAGTCGCCATATTCTAATTATTTATCTGACGTCTGTTTCTATATAAGCTTATCTCTGTATGTTTTACAGCAACTAAAGTCAGTCTCAGCATGGACTATAAAGCCCGTGAACAAACGTGGCTGTCACAGCTAAACGATGTGTTCTGTGACAATCCAGGTGCTTCCCTGATGACGAATGGCAGGGACAGGCAAGAAATTTTCAGGCAACTTAAGGACCATCTGAATAAACGTTTAAGAATTTGGTGGAATCGGGCATTCCTTAATAAGTATCTAGAAAAAGGCCTCATACCAAGGGGACTCAGGGTGCAAGTATTCCCCTCTTTCGAAATTGATGATGTAACCTTTAGACAGAAATGGGAGGATTTGGCCACGGAGTGCTCTAGAGGCTTCATGGAGCTTTTAGCTCAAAATAACCAACACAATTTGGAAATTTTGGATAAAACTATTGAGGAGCTCCAAATTAAACTAAAGATAGATCTGCCAAATGAGACTCTGGCTTTATTTAATGCAGAGTTGGAGAGTGAGTTCGCTAAGTGGGAGAAGGGCATCTGTGAAAGTAAATCCAGAAAGTTCCAACGAGATATTAGTGACCAACAGGCAAATACCATCTATAGATGGAATAGAAGAGGAAATCGATTTAGGGGACCCTCCCGTGCCAGATCTGCCTCCTCAGTGTCTGCAGCATCTAGTGAGGAATCTAACAAAATCCAACCGAGGTTCTATGACTTGCGCAATTCTGGCCTTAATCGTGAGAGGAATGGTGGAAAACGTAAGAATACCTTCAATAATCAACAAAATAAAAAAGAGAAAAAGGGTTTGGAGGTAATTAATCTTTCTCAACATGTCCTCTCAGAGGACCAGTTGAATGTGCTACAAAGGGGTTTAACATTTTCCCCTACTAACAGATTCGATTTATTTACAGCCACTAAAGACCTCCACCTCTTCTCAAGGAAATTGATTCTCAAAAAATTATTTGAGAAAGGTGGCCATGAACTGACTGATGCGGACGCTGAAAGAGAGGCATTGATGGCACTGGAGGATCTCCTGGAGGAGCAAACAACTGGAATGGTAAGTACCTTCCCACGGGAGTGTCGCCCAGGGTCAACCACATTTCCCTCCTTGTCTTTATGCCCAGCAGTGGATATATTTACTAGGGTGGTCATCCAGGACTTCCAGAAAATATCTACAAAACGTATACGCGATAATTTAACAGCAAATCAAAGATTGGCCCTGGAACAACTTAGGAATTATAAGGACATAGTCATAAAACCGGCGGACAAGGGAGGAAACGTGGTACTATGGCCTAGTGCTCTCTACGAGAGGGAAGCCAATAAACATCTTAGGGATAGGGACACATACAAAAAACTGGATTCCAATCCAACTGACAAGTTTTCTGGCGAATTGGAGGATATTCTAGTTAGTGCATATGATAGGGGCATTATTCCAAAACGTGTGTTGGATGGCCTACTTACTGTATCCCCTAGGATTCCAACACTGTACTTCATTCCTAAGATTCACAAAAATCCCATTGACCCGCCGGGGCGTCCGATAGTCTCTGGCATTGGGGGTTTGAGCGACCCCATATGCAAATTTGTGGATTATTATCTCAAACCACTGGTTGAGTCGCTCCCCTTCTATGCCAGGGACACGTCGGATGTCCTGCGACGGATCAATGGGATACAACTTGAGGATGATATGTGTCTCGTGACAGCGGACATACAATCATTGTACACCTGTATTGGTCACGATGATGGGTTGGAGGCGGTCCGCTTCTTCCTGGGTGCGAGCAACTGGGATGGCGCCATTTGTGATCTGGTCATGGATTTGTTGACATTCATACTGACATGAAATTTCTTTGTTTTCAGGGATGTTTTTTACTTACAGCAGCGCGGCACTGCCATGGGCGCGGCCTGTGCGCCCTCCTTCGCAAATCTCTTCCTGGGATACTGGGAGAGAGAGATTTTTGGCGGGGGGGCTCACGGGCCTCTGACCATGTGCAGTGCTGGTTACGCTATATCGATGACCTGTTTATCATATGGCAGGGATCCGATGACGCATTGCATGAGTTTATGCAACAACTAAATGACAATACATATAACATCAAATTGACTTACCAGATGAGTAAGACCGAGGTGGACTTTCTGGACATCAAAATTGAAGTAGATGGAGAACGGTATTTACAGACCGATGTTTTCAGAAAGTCCACATCGGTTAACTCTCTGTTACATGCAGATTCGGGTCACCCATATAGTACCATCAAAGCCATCCCAGTGGGCCAGCACCTTAGGATGAGGCGGATCTGCTCCTCAACCTCTAAATTTGAAGCTCAGGCGTCGGATCTCAGATCTAGATTTCAAACCAGGGGATACAGTAATAGGAGCATCAAGAATGGCTACTTGAGGGCCAAATACGCATCGCGTGAGGAATTATTGCGCCCTGGGAATGGCCAGTTCAAAAGAAAGGCCGAACAACAACACCTAGTAAGATTCATTTCTACGTACAACAGTGAGTGGACCACGATGAGGAATTGCCTCCAAAAACATTGGGGTGTCCTCAGGAGTGATCCAACTCTTTCTAAGGTCTTAAAAGAATATCCCTCAATGACTGCCAGACGCAGTAAAAATTTGAAGGATTTACTGGTATCAAGCCATTATGTCCCCAAACCAGGTGAGTACAATTTTGGCTCCGGTGGCCCAGTGAAGGGCTGTTTCCCGTGTGGAAAATGTATTTCATGCCCCAACATTAGTCGTACCACCTCCTTTGATGCAGTAGATGGTGGGAGGACTTTTAGTATCAACTATCACATAACGTGTAATACCACACAAGTGGTGTATTACGCTATATGTAAATGTCCCAAAGTGTATATTGGATTGACATCTCGCCGCCTTGGTACACGCACACGGGAACATGTGCGGGATATAATGGCTGCAGCAAAGGAGACTGATATGGCAAAACTCAAGGCCATACCGTGCCACTTTAGACAATTTCATGAGTGTGACCCCAAGTCGTTTATGGTGCGTGGGATTGACCATGTGCAATGTGGTGTGAGAGGCGGTAATATTAAGCGCATTCTAGCACAACGTGAATGTCGCTGGATCTCTACTTTGGGAACCATGGCACCCAAAGGCCTCAATGAGGCACATGGTTTCTCGTCATTCCTCTAAATTTTGTCTGATAGATGCCTGTCCTTGCCATTGTCCATTAGATTTTAATTCGGTCTCTATTCTTCTACTGTTTTTAGTGCGATTTTACTTATGTCTACATTCATATGACATGTGACGTTGATATGTTCGTGGGAGACAACAGATGGTGAAAAGATTCTACTTACCTGATGGTGATGAAGAAAGTTCGGTGTCTTCTGGAGGATTACTCTAACTATATGAAATAAATGAAGATTAATGGATGACTATTGGGATAGTTTTTTCTGACACATTATATATATTTATGCGATATGTTTAATGGCCTGGATGGATGACGTAATGCTATAATTTTTGTGATTGTCAGCAATTGATCTTATGGCTATTGCATATTGTGGTTGTCCCACTTCGCTCTTCATGTCTTGTGCCTGTTGGATGTGCCATTTGTATATTTTATACTATACTGTATTTTTATGATGGAATAAAGTTAATATATTTGTATGTATTAAGGTTTATCTCTTTTGCAACTTTGCACTAGTCACTTTAATGCGGAATTCAAATGCACGTTATAAATGTTTGCACATATAATAGTGCATTTTGTGCACATGTAGTATTTTCACTATCATCACCATATTTTATTCCACTTAACCTTGACACAGTTTTGATATGTATTATTTGCTGCCCCTTGTCGGCTCCCGTTGGAGGTCCGGTGTCATGTGGTGTGGGCGTGGCGCCGACCCACCCATGTGACCCAGACTTACCTGCTGGGAGTGAGGCTTGAGGCGCAATAAGGGATATTTCACTTGCGGTCCATAGCAGCGCACTTTTTTATTCACATACGTCACCGGAATTACACCTTACTTAAACCGGATGGAGATCCGGATTTAGCCATGCCCCCTGAGGAAGCGGCAACACGGTGAACGCGAAACGCGCGTTGGGGTACGGTACCAGGACACAGATCGGACACCCCGCTTAATATGGGTAATTAATCAACTCACTCCCCTCTTGCTTCCCTTAGTGGATATGTTATGGTCGGTATAGACTGGGCACATGATGTTACTGCGGCTATAATCTGTATAGCCATACAACATTGATGTTTATTCCATGTGCTATGTATGAGCCTTACTGTTTAGGGGAAAGTGTTGGATAAACCTTTATTGTAATTGGAGGTATTTGTGTCCCGTCTGTATACCTGGATTATTGGTTGCACCTAGGGATTGGTCACTCTGCACAATCCTATGAATTATTAATTACTATATGCTAAATGTATGTTTTAGTCACTATTTTCTAATTTCAATAAATTATAAACCTTTTTATATTAATTTGGGCTAATTCTGACTCATTTTTCTCCTATTTTAAGAATTTGTGATTGAGTCGCCATATTCTAATTATTTATCTGACGTCTGTTTCTATATCTCCTGTGTGATGTATATACAGCTGTCTCCGTGTCCTCCATGTGATATAGATACAGCAGTCCCAGCATCTCCTATGTGATGTATATACAGCAGTGTCAATATTTCCTATGTTATGTATGTACAGCAGTCCCAGGGTCTCATGTGATATATTTACAGCAGTCCCATCTTCTCCATGTGATGTATATTCAGTAGTCCCAGCATCTCCTGTGTGATGTATATACAGCAGTCCCTGTGTCTATGTGATGTATATACAGCAGTCCCTGCGTCTCCTATGTAATATATATTCAGCAGTCCCAGCATCTCCTGTGTGATGTTTATACAGCTGTCTCTGTGTCCTCTATGTGATATAGATACAGCAGTCTCAGTGTCTCCTATGTGATCTATATACAGCAGTGTCAATATTTCCTATGTTATGTATGTACAGCAGTCCCAGCATCTCATGTGATATATTTACAGCAGTCCCAGCTTCTCCATGTGATGTATATTCAGTAGTCCCAGCATCTCCTGTGTGATGTATGTACAGCAGTCCCTGTGTCTATGTGATGTATATACAGCAGTCCCTGCGTCTCCTATGTTATGTATATTCAGCAGTCCCAGAATCTCCTGTGTGATGTATATACAGCTGTCTCTGTGTCCTCTATGTGATATAGATACAGCAGTCTCAGTGTCTCCTATGTGATGTATTGACAGGAGTCACAGTGTCTCCTATGTGATGCTTATTCAGCAGTCCCATCATCTCCTATGTGGTGAATATACAGCTGTCTCAGCGTCTCCTATGTTATATATATATACAGCAGTCCCAGCATCTCCTGTGTGATGTATATACAGGAGTACCTCTGTCTATGTCATGTATGTACAGCAGTCCCTGCATCTCCTATGTAATATATATTCAGCAGTCCCAGCATCTCCTGTGTGATGTATACAGCTGTCTCCGTGTCCTCTATGTGATATAGATACAGCAGTCCCAGCATCTTCTGTGTGATGTATATACAGCTGTCTCTGTGTCCTCTATGTGATATAGATACAGCAGTCTCAGTGTCTCCTATGTGATGTATTGACAGGAGTCACAGTGTCTCCTATGTGATGCTTATACAGCAGTCCCATCATCTCCTATGTGGTGAATATACAGCTGTCTCAGCGTCTCCTATTGTTATGATCTGGTGGCCTAGGAGCAGCATGCACGAGCTCTGGAGTAGGTGGCCTCTATACTGCGACTCCAGAGCTTCCAGCTTGGCTGAATAAATCCTTACACAGACAAAGCTGCACAAGAAAAAAAACATAGCAATTCACTGAACTATAAAGTCCACCGCATGTGGACTGCAAAAACAAAGCCAGGACTTATCTTTGATGATTTGGACAATCCAGCAGGAGAAACCAAGCAGAGATGTGAATTCCCCAGAAAACAATGGACAACTGGCACTCACTAAAGGGTGAAGCCAGACTAAATAGCCCTGTCCAAAGTGGAAGCACCTGATGACTGCTATGAAGGACAAACAGCAGCACTACCACTTATAACCACCGGAGGGAGCCCAAGAGCAGAACCCACAACAGAATTCACAACAGTACCCCCCCCCTTGAGGAGGGGTCACCAAACCCTCACCAGAGCCCCCAGGCCGATCCGGACGAGCCAAATGGAAGGCACAAACCAAATCGTCAGCATGAACATCGTAGGCAACAACCCAAGAATTATCCTCCTGGCCATAACCCTTCCACTTGACAAGATACTGAAGCCTCCGTCTTGAAAAACGAGAATCCAAGATCTTCTCCACAACATACTCCAACTCCCCATCAATCAACACCGGGGCAGGAGGATCAACAGAGGGAACCACGGGCACCACATATTTCCGCAACAAAGATCTATGAAAAACATTATGGATGGAAAAAGAGGCTGGAAGGGCCAAACGAAAAGACACTGGATTGATAATCTCAGAAATCCTATAAGGACCAATAAACCGAGGCTTGAACTTCGGTGAAGAAACCTTCATAGGAATATGACGAGAAGACAACCAGACCAAATCCCCAACCCGAAGCCGGGAACCCACACGCCGACGACGGTTGGCAAAACGCTGAGCCTCCTCCTGAGACAACACCAAATTGTCCACAACATGAGCCCAAATCTGCTGCAACCTGTCAACCACAGAGTCCACCCCAGGACAATCAGAAGACTCAACCTGCCCTGAAGAAAAACGAGGATGAAACCCAGAATTACAAAAGAATGGTGAAACCAAGGTAGCAGAAATAGCCCGATTATTAAGGGCAAACTCTGCCAATGGCAAGAAAGCCACCCAATCATCCTGATTGGCAGAAACAAAGCATCTCAAATAAGTTTCCAAAGTCTGGTTAGTTCGCTCGGTTTGGCCGTTTGTCTGAGGATGAAATGCGGAAGAAAAAGACAAATCAATGCCCAGCTTAGCACAAAAGGACCGCCAAAACCTAGAAACAAACTGGGAACCTCTATCGGACACAATATTCTCCGGAATGCCATGCAAACGAACCACATGCTGAAAAAACAACGGAACCAACTCAGAAGAGGAAGGCAATTTAGGCAAAGGTACCAAATGAACCATCTTAGAAAACCGGTCACAGACCACCCAGATAACAGACATCCTCTGGGAAACAGGAAGATCCGAAATAAAATCCATAGAAATATGCGTCCAAGGCCTCTCATGGACCGGCAAAGGCAAAAGCAACCCACTGGCGCGGGAGCAGCAAGGTTTGGCCCGTGCACAAGTCCCACAGGACTGCACAAAAGAACGCACTTCCCGTGACAAAGAAGGCCACCAAAAGGACCTACTAACCAAATCTCTGGTACCAAAAATCCCAGGATGGCCAGCCACCACAGAACAGTGAACCTCAGAAATCACTTTACTAGTCCATCTGTCAGGAACAAACAGTTTCCCCGCTGGACAGCGATCAGGTTTATCAGCCTGAAACTCCTGAAGAACCCGTCGCAAATCAGGGGAGATGGCAGAAAGAATCACCCCCTCCTTCAGAATACCAACCGGCTCAAGAATCCCAGGGGAATCAGGCAAAAAACTCCTAGAGAGGGCATCAGCCTTAACATTCTTAGAACCCGGAAGATACGAGACAACAAAATCAAAATGGGAGAAAAACAGGGACCATCGGGCCTGTCTAGGATTCAGCCGTTTGGCAGACTCGAGGTAAATCAGATTCTTATGATCGGTCAAGACCACAGTACGGTGCTTGGCCCCCTCAAGCCAATGTCGCCACTCCTCAAATGCCCACTTCATAGCCAACAACTCACGATTGCCGACATCATAATTGCGTTCCGCAGGCGAAAACTTTCGAGAAAAGAAGGCACACGGTTTCATCAAGGAACCATCAGAATTCCTGTGTGACAAAACGGCCCCTGCCCCAATCTCAGAAGCGTCAACCTCAACCTGAAAAGGAAGAGAAACATCCGGCTGACGCAACACAGGGGCAGAAGTAAATCATCGCTTAAGCTCCTGAAAGGCAGAAACAGCCTCAGAGGACCAGTTAGCTACATCAGCGCCCTTCCTTGTCAAATCGGTCAGGGGTTTAACCACACAGGAGAAGTTGGCAATGAAACGGCGATAAAAATGAGCAAAGCCCAAAAATTTCTGAAGGCTCTTCACGGATGTGGGCTGGATCCAATCATGAATGGCCTGAACCTTAACCGGATCCATTTCTATAGATGATGGAGAAAAAATGAAGCCCAAAAAAAAACCTTCTGTACTCCAAAGAGGCACTTAGACCCCTTCACAAACAAGGCATTATCACGAAGGACCTGAAATACCATCCTGACTTGTTTCACATGAGACTCCCAATCATCTGAAAAAATCAAAATATCATCCAAATATACAATCATGAATTTATCAAGATAATTCCGAAAAATATCATGCATGAAGGACTGAAACACAGATGGGGCATTAGAGAGTCCGAATGGCATCACAAGATATTCAAAATGGCCCTCGGGCGTATTAAACGCAGTTTTCCATTCGTCACCCTGCTTAATACGAACAAGATTATATGCCCCTCGAAGGTCAATCTTAGTAAACCAACTAGCCCCCTTAATCCTGGCAAACAAATCAGAAAGTAAAGGCAAAGGGTATTGGAATTTGACCGTGATCTTATTCAAGAAGCGATAATCAATACAGGGTCTCAAGGAGCCATCCTTCTTGGCAACAAAAAAAAACCTGCTCCCAATGGAGAAGAAGATGGCCGAATATGCCCCTTCTCCAAAGACTCCTTTACATAGCTCCGCATGGCGGCATGTTCAGGCACAGACGGGTTGAAAAGTCGGCCCTTAGGAAACTTACAGCCTGGAATCAAGTCAATAGCACTATCACAGTCCCTATGCGGTGGAAGGGAACTGGACTTGGGCTCATCGAAAACATCCTGGAAATCTGACAGAAACTCAGGAATTTCAGAAGAGGGGGAGGAGGAAATTGACATCAGAGGAATGTCATCATGAACCCCCTGACAACCCCAACTAGTCACAGACATAGATTTCCAATCCAACACCGGATTATGTACCTGTAACCATGGAAACCCCAGCACAATAGCATCTTGCAAATTATGCAACACCAGGAAATGACAATCTTCCTGATGGGCTGGCGCCATGCACATTGTTAACTGTGTCCAAAACTGAGGTTTATTTTTAGCCAATGGTGTAGCATCAATCCCCCTCAAAGGGATAGGACTCCGCAAAGGCTGTAAGGAAAAACCACAACGTCTGGCAAATTCTAAGTCCATTAAATTTAAAGCGGCGCCTGAATCCACAAATACCATGACAGAGAATGACGATAATGAGCAGATCAGGGTCACAGATAACAGAAATTTAGGTTGTACAGTACTGATGGTAACGGAATTAGCGATTCTCTTGGCACGCTTAGGGCAATCAGAAATAACATGAGCAGAATTGCCGCAGTAAAAGCACAACCTATTCTGACGTCTGAATCCTTGGCGTTCAGCTCTAGACACAATCCTATAACACTGCATTGGCTCAGGACTCCGCTCGGAAGACAATGCCATAGTGTGCACAACTCTGCGCTCACGCAAGCGCCGATCAATTTGAATGGCTAGAGACATAGAATCACTCAGACCTGCAGGCGTGGGGAAGCCCACCATAACATCTTTAACAGATTCAGAAAGACCCTTTCTGAAAATTGCCGCCAAGGCATCCTCATTCCATTTAGTAAGCACAGACCATTTTCTAAATTTCTGGCAATATGATTCTGCCGCTTCTTGACCCTGACACAGGGCCAACAAGGTTTTCTCAGCATGATCCACAGAATTAGGTTCATCATACAATAACCCAAGCGCCTGAAAAAAGGTGTCTACATTAAGCAAGGCCGGATTCCCAGATTCCAGGGAAAATGCCCAATCCTGCGGGTCGCCACGCAACAGAAAAATGACAATTTTTACCTGCTGGATGGGATCACCAGAGGAACGGGGCTTCAGAGCAAAAAACAGTTTACAGTTATTTTTAAAGCTCAAAAATTTGGACCTGTCCCCAAAAAACAGATCGGGGGTAGGAATTCTAGGCTCTAAAACAGGAGTCTGCACGATATAATCAGAAATACCCTGTACTCTAGCAGCAAGTTGATCCACCCGAGAAGCAAGTCCCTGAACATCCATGTCAGCGCCTAACTCTTGAGCCACCCAGAGGTGAAGAGGGAAAAAAAAAAAAACACAACAGAGTACAGAAAAAAAAAATGGCTCAGCACTTTCTTTCCCTTCTTTTGAGATGCGGTTAACTCATTGCTGGCCAGTTGTACTGTTATGATCTGGTGGCCTAGGAGCAGCATGGACTGTTGTGAATTTACTTTTTGCTCCCTCTAGTGGCTACTAGTTTTTTGACTCTGGTTTTTCTGTCATTCCTTTTATCCGCACCTGGGTCGTTAGTTAAGGGTGTTGCTATTTAAGCTCCCTGGACCTTCAGTTCAATGCCTGGCAACGTAGTTATCAGAGCTAGTCTGCTGTGCTCTTGTCTACTGATCCTGGTTCCAGTTATATCAGCTAAGTCCGCTTTTTGCTTTTTGCTATTTTGTTTTGGTTTTGTATTTTTGTCCAGCTTGTTCCAAATATATATCCTGACCTTTGCTGGAAGCTCTAGGGGGCTGGTGTTCTCCCCCCGGACCGTTAGACGGTTCGGGGGTTCTTGAATTTCCAGTGTGGATTTTGATAGGGTTTTTGTTGACCATATAAGTTACCTTTATTTATTCTGCTATCAGTAAGCGGGCCTCTCTGTGCTAAACCTGGTTCATTTCTGTGTTTGTCATTTCCTCTTACCTCACCGTTATTATTTGTGGGGGGCTTCTATCCAGCTTTGGGGTCCCCTTCTCTGGAGGCAAGAAAGGTCTTTTGTTTTCCTCTACTAGGGGTAGCTAGATTCTCCGGCTGGAGCGTGTCATCTAGAATCAACGTAGGAATGATCCCCGGCTACTTCTAGTGTTGGCGTTAGGAGTAGATATATGGTCAACCCAGCTACCACTGCCCTATGAGCTGGATTTTTGTATTCTGCAGACTTCCACGTTCCTCTGAGACCCTCGCCATTGGGGTCATAACAGTTTGCCAGGCCAGTATTAAATGTTTAATGCATTGCAGAAGAGGGATTATAAGAAAGAAGATTCTGAGTTTTTTTTTTTTTTCTTCTTCCCCTTTACCTCAGAGTGGCTATGCTTGCTGCAGACATGAATGTCCAGACCTTGATTACAAGTGTGGACCAGCTGGCTACTCGTGTGCAGGGCATACAAGACTATGTTATCAGTAATCCTAGGTCAGAACCTAAAATACCGATTCCTGAACTGTTTTCTGGAGACAGGTTTAAGTTTAGGAATTTTGTGAATAATTGTAAATTGTTTTTGTCCCTGAGACCCTGTTCATCTGGAGACTCTGCTCAGCAAGTAAAAATTGTTATTTCGTTCTTACGGGGCGACCCTCAGGATTGGGCTTTTTCGCTGGCGCCAGGAGATCCGACATTGGCTGATATTAATGCGTTTTTTCTGGCACTCGGTTTACTTTATGAGGAACCCAATCTTGAGATTCAGGCAGAAAAGGCCTTGCTGGCTATGTCTCAGGGGCAGGACGAGGCTGAAGTGTACTGCCAAAAATTTCGGAAATGGTCCGTGCTGACACATTGGAACGAGTGTGCACTGGCCGCTAATTTTAGAAATGGCCTTTCTGAAGCCATTAAGAATGTTATGGTGGGTTTTCCCATTCCCACAGGTCTGAATGATACTATGGCACTGGCTATTCAAATTGACCGGCGGTTGCGGGAGCGCAAAACCGCAAATTCCCTCATGGTGTTGTCTGAACAGACACCTAATTCGGTGCAATGTGATAGAAAAACCGCAAATTCCCTCATGGTGTTGTCTGAACAGACACCTGATTTAATGCAATGTGATAGAATCCTGACTAGAAATGAGCGGAAAATTCATAGACGCCGGAATGGCTTGTGCTACTACTGTGGTGATTCTACACATGTTATCTCAGCATGCTCTAAACGTATAGCTAAGGTTGTTAGTCCTGTCACCGTTGGTAATTTGCAACCTAAATTTATTCTGTCTGTAACTTTGATTTGCTCACTGTCGTCTTTTCCTGTCATGGCGTTTGTAGATTCAGGTGCTGCCCTGAGTCTTATGGATCTGTCATTTGCTAAGCACTGTGGTTTTACTCTTGAACCATTAGAAAATCCTATTCCTCTTAGGGGTATTTATGCTACGCCATTGGCAGCAAATAAACCGCAGTATTGGACACAGGTTACCATGTGCATGACTCCTGAACACCGCGAGGTGATACGTTTCCTGGTTTTACATAAAATGCATGATTTGGTTGTTTTAGGGCTGCCATGGTTACAGACCCATAATCCAGTCCTGGACTGGAAGGCTATGTCAGTCTCAAGTTGGGGCTGTTGTGGTATTCATGGGGATTCCCTGCCTGTGTCTATTGCTTCTTCTACGCCTTCGGAAGTTCCGGAGTATTTGTCTGATTATCAGGATGTCTTCAGTGAGTCTGAGTCCAGTGCACTGCCTCCTCATAGGGACTGTGACTGTGCTATAGATTTGATCCCAGGCAGTAAATTTCCTAAGGGAAGACTGTTTAATCTGTCGGTACCTGAACATACCGCTATGCGTTCATATATCAAGGAGTCTCTAGAGAAAGGACATATTCGTCCGTCTTCTTCCCCTCTTGGTGCGGGATTCTTTTTTGTGGCAAAAAAGGACGGATCTTTGAGACCTTGTATTGATTATCGGCTTTTAAATAAGATCACTGTCAAATTTCAGTATCCTTTACCGCTGTTGTCTGACTTGTTTGCCCGGATTAAAGGTGCCAAGTGGTTCATCAAGATAGATCTTCGTGGTGCGTACAACCTTGTGCGCATTAAGCAAGGTGATGAATGGAAAACCGCATTCAATACGCCCGAAGGTCATTTTGAGTACTTGGTGATGCCTTTTGGGCTCTCCAATGCGCCTTCAGTTTTTCAGTCCTTTATGCATGACATTTTCCGGAAGTATCTGGATAAATTTTTGATTGTTTATCTGGATGATATTTTGGTTTTTTCTGATAATTGGGATTCGCATGTGGAGCAGGTCAGGTTGGTCTTTAAAATTTTGCGTGAAAATTCTTTGTTTGTCAAGGGCTCAAAGTGTCTCTTTGGTGTACAGAAGGTTCCCTTTTTGGGGTTCATTTTTTCCCCTTCTGCTGTGGAGATGGACCCAGTCAAGGTCCGAGCTATTCTTGATTGGACTCAGCCCTCGTCAGTTAAGAGTCTACAGAAGTTCTTGGGTTTCGCTAACTTCTACCGTCGTTTTATCGCTAATTTTTCTAGCATTGTGAAACCTTTGACGGATATGACCAAGAAGGGCTCCGATGTAGCTAACTGGGCTCCTGCTGCCGTGGAGGCTTTCCAGGAGTTGAAACGCCGGTTTACTTCGGCGCCTGTTTTGTGCCAGCCCGATGTCTCACTTCCCTTTCAGGTTGAGGTGGATGCTTCAGAGATTGGAGCAGGGGCCGTTTTGTCGCAGAGAGGCCCTGGTTGCTCTGTTATGAAACCTTGTGCCTTTTTCTCTAGGAAGTTTTCGCCTGCCGAGCGAAATTATGATGTGGGCAATCGGGAGTTGTTGGCCATGAAATGGGCTTTTGAGGAGTGGCGTCATTGGCTCGAGGGTGCTAAGCATCGTGTGGTGGTCTTGACTGATCACAAAAATCTGATGTATCTCGAGTCTGCTAAACGCCTTAATCCGAGACAGGCCCGCTGGTCATTGTTTTTCTCCCGCTTTGATTTTGTTGTCTCGTATTTACCAGGTTCAAAGAATGTGAAGGCCGATGCTCTTTCTAGGAGCTTTGTGCCTGATGCTCCTGGAGTCGCTGATCCTGTTGGTATTCTTAAAGATGGAGTTATCTTGTCAGCTATTTCTCCGGATCTGCGACGTGTGTTGCAGAGATTTCAGGCTGATAGGCCTGAGTCTTGTCCACCTGACAGACTGTTTGTCCCGGATAAGTGGACCAGCAGAGTCATTTCCGAGGTTCATTCCTCGGTGTTGGCAGGTCACCCGGGAATTTTTGGCACCAGAGATCTGGTGGCCAGGTCCTTTTGGTGGCCTTCCTTGTCAAGGGATGTGCGGTCATTTGTGCAGTCCTGTGGGACTTGTGCTCGAGCTAAGCCTTGCTGTTCTCGTGCCAGCGGTTTGCTCTTGCCCTTGCCTGTCCCGAAGAGACCTTGGACACATATCTCCATGGATTTCATTTCTGATCTTCCGCTATCCCAGGGCATGTCCGTTATCTGGGTGATATGTGATCGCTTCTCTAAGATGGTCCATTTGGTTCCTTTGCCTAAGCTGCCTTCCTCTTCCGATCTGGTTCCTGTGTTTTTCCAGAACGTGGTTCGTTTGCACGGCATCCCTGAGAATATTGTGTCAGACAGAGGATCCCAGTTCGTTTCCAGATTCTGGCGATCCTTTTGTAGTAGGATGGGCATTGATTTGTCGTTTTCGTCTGCTTTCCATCCTCAGACTAATGGACAGACGGAGCGAACCAATCAGACTTTGGAGGCTTATTTGAGGTGTTTTGTCTCTGCTGATCAGGACGATTGGGTGACATTCTTGCCGTTGGCTGAGTTTGCCCTTAATAATCGGGCTAGTTCCGCCACCTTGGTTTCGCCTTTTTTCTGCAACTCTGGTTTCCATCCTCGCTTTTCTTCGGGTCATGTGGAGCCTTCTGACTGTCCTGGGGTGGATTCTGTGGTGGATAGGTTGCAGCGGATCTGGAATCATGTGGTGGACAACTTGAAGTTGTCACAGGAGAGGGCTCAGCGCTTTGCCAACCGCCGCCGCGGTGTGGGTCCCCGACTACGCGTTGGGGATTTGGTATGGCTTTCTTCCCGCTTTGTTCCTATGAAGGTCTCCTCTCCCAAATTTAAACCTCGTTTTATTGGGCCTTACAAGATATTGGAAATCCTTAATCCTGTATCTTTTCGTCTGGATCTTCCTGTGTCGTTTGCTATTCACAATGTATTTCATAGGTCCTTGTTGCGGCGGTACATTGTGCCTATAGTTCCTTCTGCTGAGCCTCCTGCTCCGGTGTTGGTTGAGGGCGAGTTGGAGTACGTGGTGGTCGTGGTGAGGGTTCGGTGACCCCTCACTAAGGGGGGGGTACTGTTGTGAATTTACTTTTTGCTCCCTCTAGTGGCTACTAGTTTTTTGACTCTGGTTTTTCTGTCATTCCTTTTATCCGCACCTGGGTCGTTAGTTAAGGGTGTTGCTATTTAAGCTCCCTGGACCTTCAGTTCAATGCCTGGCAACGTAGTTATCAGAGCTAGTCTGCTGTGCTCTTGTCTACTGATCCTGGTTCCAGTTATATCAGCTAAGTCCGCTTTTTGCTTTTTGCTATTTTGTTTTGGTTTTGTATTTTTGTCCAGCTTGTTCCAAATATATATCCTGACCTTTGCTGGAAGCTCTAGGGGGCTGGTGTTCTCCCCCCGGACCGTTAGACGGTTCGGGGGTTCTTGAATTTCCAGTGTGGATTTTGATAGGGTTTTTGTTGACCATATAAGTTACCTTTATTTATTCTGCTATCAGTAAGCGGGCCTCTCTGTGCTAAACCTGGTTCATTTCTGTGTTTGTCATTTCCTCTTACCTCACCGTTATTATTTGTGGGGGGCTTCTATCCAGCTTTGGGGTCCCCTTCTCTGGAGGCAAGAAAGGTCTTTTGTTTTCCTCTACTAGGGGTAGCTAGATTCTCCGGCTGGAGCGTGTCATCTAGAATCAACGTAGGAATGATCCCCGGCTACTTCTAGTGTTGGCGTTAGGAGTAGATATATGGTCAACCCAGCTACCACTGCCCTATGAGCTGGATTTTTGTATTCTGCAGACTTCCACGTTCCTCTGAGACCCTCGCCATTGGGGTCATAACAATGGACGAGCTCTGGAGTAGGTGGCCTCTGTACTGACCGCAGACCCTGAACTTAACACCGCAACTAGAAGTAGCCGTGGGATGTTCCTGTCACTCCCTCGACACCTCGTCACAGCCGTAGGACTAATTACCCCTAAAGAGAGAAACAGGAAAACTGTCTTGCCTCAGAGAAAATCCCCAAAGGAGAGACAGCCCCCCACAAATATTGACTGTGAGAGGAGAGGGAAATTACAAACGCAGACTGAAAACAGAATTTAGCAAAGGAGGCCACGCTACCTAGAAAGAAAAGACAGGACAGAGTACTGTGTGGTCAGTATTAAAAGACTACAAAAATCCACCACAGAGAATACAAAAATCTCCACACCTAACTAAAGACATGGAGGGTAACTCTGCGACTCCAGAGCTTCCAGCTTGGCTGAATAAATCCTTACACAGACAAAGCTGGACAAGAAAAAACATAGCAATTCACTGAACTATAAAGTCCATCGCATGTGGACTGCAAAAACAAAGCCAGGACTTATCTTTGATGATTTGGACAATCCAGCAGGAGAAACCAAGCAGAGATGTGCATCCTCCAGAAAACAATTGACAACTGGCACTCACTAAAGGGTGAAGCCAGACTAAATAGCCCCGTCCAAAGTGGAAGCACCTGATGACTGCTGTGAAGGACAAACAGCAGCACTACCACTTTTAACCACCGGAGGGAGCCCAAGAGCAGAACCCACAACAGAATTCACAACAGGCGGCCTCGACCAATCAGAGACGCGGGATTTCCAGGACAGACAGAAAAACCCTTAGACAATTATATATATAGACTAGATTGTGGCCCGATTCTAACACATCGGGTATTCTAGAATATGCATGTCCCCTTAGTATGTGGACAATGATGATTCCAGAATTCGCAGCAGACTGTGCCCGTCGCTGATTGGTTAAGGCAACCTTTATGACATCATTGTCACCATGACAACCATTATGACATCTACGTCGATACTGTGCCCGTCGCTGACCAATCAGAGACACGGGATTTCCTTTATGACATCTACGTCGATACTGTGCCCGTCGCTGACCAATCAGAGACACGGGATTTCCTTTATGACATCTACGTCGATACTGTGCCCGTCGCTGGCGGCCTCGACCAATCAGAGACGCGGGATTTCCGGGACAGACAGACAGACAGAAAAACCCTTAGACAATTATATATATAGATAGGTAAGACTGGTAGGCTGCAGACTGTGCCCACCGCTGATTGGTCGAGGCAACCTTTATGACATCATCGTCACCATGGCAACCATTATGACATCTACGTCGATACTGTGCCCATCGCTGATTGGTCGAGGCGAATTCGCGGCAGACTGTGCCCGTCGCTGATTGGTCGAGGCAACCTTTATGACATCATCGTCGCCATGCTGTGCCCGTCGCTGACTGGCGGCCTCGACCAATCAGAGACGCGGGATTTCCATTATGACATCTACGTCGATACTGTGCCCGTCGCTGATTGGTCGAGGCCCAGGCGGCCTCGACCAATCAGAGACGTGGGATTTCCAGGACAGACAGACAGACAGACAGAAAAACCCTTAGACGATTATATATATAGATAGGTAAGTTAATCACATTTTTAACAATTACTATCATGTTTGTTATGTTTAGCAATTTTTTATTCCTCCCGGTAGTGTTCCGATTTCACTCATAGAGATGTCATTGGAATGGTTTCAGTCAACGCTCTGTATATAGAGCGCGGTGGCTGTAAACGAGCCCCAAGCACTGACTGACAGCTGAGCCCTAATGCTGATCGCGCTGTCAGTCAGTGCCGGAGGTGCAGTTACCGCCACTGCTTTCTATACATTGAGCTGTGACTGAACCAGCACTGGTGACGCCACCATGACTGAAACCGGAATGCTGACGAAGAAGAAAGTTAATTTCCTCCCCAATAACTTTCTTAGCGCACGCACTGGACAGACTCAGAACACTATTAACTTTTTTCACATGACAGGTTCCCTTTAACTATGCATTAGTTCTTTCATATAAATACAAAAAGTATTTGCAAAGCCACTCACATACATAAAATCCAATTTAATTTTATTTATACACTGTTAAAATACATATAGTGTAAAAATGAGATTTCAAATTAAGGATCAAGCAATAAGGAGGAAGGGCCCCACAGAGGGCATCATCCACAGTGCATATGTAACAATTCCAACTGGCTGCCATATATGTGTACAGAGTAATAATGATGCATGTAAAAAGGGGCACAAACATACAAGTATCTGAAACAGATATGTCACTGCTTACCCATAATATCTTTAATATAAAACAGACGCCTCAGGCATAAGCAGTGACATATCTGTTTCAGATACTTGTATACAGTATGTTGGTGCCCCTTTTGACATGCATCAGCATCTATAGTGCAGCATCCTGACACCTTTATTCTTCCTGTACATGATGATCTACCTACCTAGCATTTCATATTACGGTATATAAAACCATGGCTAAGAATGTGGAAGCAGCTGGCAGCAACAGAAGCACCTCAATCACCAGGAGCACCAGCCATCTGGGCAATAGTACTAACAATCATGGGCCACAATTGACCTCCTTTGCCCCTGGAAAGCATAATGGGGAAGGTCTTTATAAAATATATGACACATGACTGGGCTCAGTCACAGCAGGATAATGTTACCTGGAACATCAGGACTGTCAGTTTGAGTGTTCCGCACAGAACAGAAGGCTTAATCTCAAATGCATAAGAGGGATTATTTTTGGACATTTTTTTAAGGAAAACATGAAAAATCTGGAAGTGGATTTGTGGTAGGATTTGTTTATTTGGACTTATTTTGTTTACGTCCTTCCGGACACCCTGTCAATTGTAAAACATCACTACATTGTAAAACTGCTGCACACGATCACGCAGCTGCAGAAGTGGGGACCTGGCAGTTAAACAGAGCCGAGAATGGTGGTGCCACTGTTGCAGAGCTCAGGTGCCCATTAGTTTTTATATAAAATGGTCAGTGTCTACGTCACTGATTTAATCAGAAGACAGTGGAAGGAGAGGGATTGTGTCTCATACTCCATGAGAATGCTTTGTCAATTTTGGAAAAAGCAAACGGGTAACGCTGTAATGGTAACGCTATATTTTGTTAGGAGGGCACCAGGTATGTTGACTATACATTTTGACATGTATAGTGAAATTTTTATTTCAGACTGGAAAGTTGCCTTAATATGCTTTAAAAAGTTATAAAAACTTACCTGGAATATAAATCCTGTTCACAAATTCTTCTTCTCTGAAGACCAATTAAGACCCCAATTCATCAAGACTAGACCTTCATGAATTAGGAGCGTCAAACCTCTGTGTGCACCCACCATAAATCATACTGGAGTAGATTTGGGCTGTATGAGCACTGCCACTTGTCATGAATTTGGCGGCGGTCACCATGCCTCTGTCCCACTCCATCTTCGCCCATTTTGTCGGAGCTAGGAGAAAATCGTGTTGGAAGAGCAAAAGTTTCAAAATTTTAGCACAGCCTTGAGTTGCTCCAAAATGTTGCCACTCTTCAAAGCTAGAAAACTATTGTAAAAGCTTTGATGACTTGGTCCCTACATTCCTTAGATGGTAGGAAAAGTAGAAAACTATAGACATATACTTACAGTCATACTTCTACTTGTATAAGAAGCTATCTTCTCTCTGTATATGATTCCTGTTCACTGAAGTATTTAAAATTGCTGGGGAAAAGGACAAACAATGGAGCAGACTGTGATAGACTCGTTCTGTAATATAAAAGATAGCACATCTTTTTGAGCTGTATATATCTGCAGACTATTGTAAAGAACCCATTGTTGCTAACAAAGCAGCTAGATACAAGAAAGGTATATAGCATTACTAAATGATAATGGATATTCAAGAATGTACATCACACAAAATAGCAGTCTTACTATCATTCCAGGAAATTGGGATGTTCTTAGGTAAAGATTATGTTCTCTTTCAATGTACATTCATAACTTAAACTGATTTATTACTGTCCGAGTTTATTGTCCTGAATTACTGAGGACTGCATACAGCATTGGTGCTGATCTGAATAGCGGTAGAAATGGGATTGCTGATTACAGTAATTGAAGATAAGGATCATATTCCCCGACTTGCAGTACATACCGTACAAAGAATATGAGATGTGGCCAGTAAATCACACAAAACTAATTGGTCATTTTCTGACTTACGGTGTATCTTGTAAATTGTCCAGCTTGGAGGAAATAACCAGTCTGGAGCAGCAGTGAGGAATTGCTGGTTTATTGGGACATTAAGGAATATATGTTGTTACAATACCATGTAGTCAGTGAAGAACAGAGGAACTTCTGATTTTATCAACATTGTACAATGAAAGCAGATCATTATTTTATTATGTGTTTCATATTGGCCAATTTTTTGAGTAATTTTTAATAGAAATGTCAGCAGATACTCCATGTGTAAGAATCTGCCTGCTGCATCAACTCAAAAAGGCTACCTTAGCTCAAACCAGTCCGCTTAGCAAGTCCCTGTTAATGCATATTTAGGGATTCAGACTTAGATTTCCCAGCTGGGGATTGATGGGGCGGCTAGTTCCACTGAGGATGAGGAGGAAGAGGAGAGACAGGAACTGGAATACGAGGAGACTGAAACCCTGATGGAAGTTGGGCCTGCTATTCTTGGTGTGGGTAAGATGTGTGATGTCCCACTGTCACGCTCACGCCCTGACTGATGGATGTGACCCAAGGGGATTCGTGGCCCCACTGTGCCACGAACCAGACTACCCTGGAAGAGGCGTGACTATGACAGCTGTCTTGGTTTTCACTGGAGCCTCTGATGGTGAGGTCAGGCTTGTGCGGCAGGCAGCTGCCAGGTGCTACTCAAGGGTGGTGTCTGGCTGTGGCTGCTGATCCCACTTGGAGAACAGAAACACTAGGACAGGTGCGGGCATCAGGCAGGACTGGCTGATGAGCATGGCTGAAACTCAGACGAGTAGGTTGGCATGGCAGAGACACAGGGCTGGCAGGCACGGCAGAGACACAGGGCTGGCAGGCACGGCACAGACACAGGGCTGGCAGGCACAGCAGAGACACAGGGCTGGCAGGCACAGCAGAGAAACAGGGCTGGCAGGCATGGCAGGTTGGTGTGGTGTATGAAGGAACAGGTAGGGACCTGTTCACACAGGAGGTGCAGGTACGGATATGAAGTATGAAGGAACAGGTTGGGACCTGTTCACACAGGAGGTGCAGGTACGGAAACAAGCCAGAAGTAAAGGAGAATGAAGGAACAGGTTGGGACCTGTTCACACAGGAAGAGAACCGCAAGGCTGCGGATAGGAGCGGTAGAGCAGCAAGAGATAGCGTAGCAACAAAAGCTAAGCAGAGCGGAACCACAAGGAATGCGGAGAAGAGCTGCAGCAAGAGATTTCTGCAGCAGCCGGAGCAGAGCAGAGTAGAACGGAGCAGAACCGCAGGAGTGCGGAGCAGAGGTAAAGCTGCAAGAGAGCGGAGCAGAGGCAAAGCCACAAGAACCACAAGAGTGCGGAGCATAAGCAAACAGAGGACACAAGGAAAGATCTGTTTCCTTGTAATCTGTTGCATCCAACTTGCATAGCGCATGCGCTGTGGGTGCACGTTGGCGTCGCCTTGACAACCTTGTTTCAACGATTAAGCTGACGTGTCTTTGGCATTATGGGTACTAGCGCATGCGCCTCAACTTTGTGTGTACATCACCGTAGCAACTGGGTCTCAGTGATTGGGCTGACGCGCTTCCGGCTCTGTTGATACCTGCGCCGTACACCATTCCCAATGCTGCTGTCTCAAGTATGGCTACCACATGCCGGTTAGACACTTCCATTATGGCGGTCTCCATGCTTCCCAGGTAAGCAGCACAGCTGCAACTTATTTGGTGGCTTAATTATTATGTATATAACGGGTACCAGGCACAAGCAGTGATTACCCCTGACGAAGCCACAGTGAGTGGTGACACGCGTCGGGTCTCTCCTGCCCTACCTGACTCCATGTGTGCCATATATATCAGCGTTATATCTGCATCATGATATTTCTCATGGGCAGCTTCAGGTCTTTATACCTTTTTTTACGCTGTCTTTGACTTCCCATTCAGTTCCTTTTGTTATCAGGCCCTATTCTTGGGCTATTAAGGATCTACTGCCCGGTGCTGGCATTTGGTAAGCTATCTATTTTTCTCATTTGGATGTGGCAGGTCCATTGTACTCAAGGTTATTATATGGGTGTCTTTGGCATTTTCAAGTGTGTGGGATATTAGTCATCCTTTGGTGAGGGTATGCTGTTTATATGGACACTGCAGACATTTGCACACATCTGAGTCAGGATTAAGGTTTCAAGCTTTATTATGAGCCTATGTAATGTTTTGTCATGTCACATGTGTGACTATTTTAATGTTTTTAATGGTTCTTGTGTTTCTTTTTGTATCCAATAAAAATTTCTACTTAATTTCCAAGATTCTGTGGTGATCCCCTTTTTATGGCCTATATCTTTTTCTTGGATTTTTGGGTATCATTTCTAGTATAGGCCTAGGTTGGATCCCATGTATATGTCCTGTGGTGCCCTCGCAATTTGTATTAATAAAAAGGGAAAAATAGTGTCAGCTGGGAACCGAGTACCGTGGTGCTGCCACCGCCAAGAGGTCGCAGAAAGACTCCGTTCCCGACAAGTCGAAACCGCAACATTTCCTGTGGGTGGATGGCTGGATATTTCTGCTTTCTAGTAAATGTCTTGGGCAAGGACAACTGAACGCTGACAGACAACTGACAGACATAGCTGCTGACTGTTGTGTGTGGGCAACCGCTGGTTGTGGGCAGGAGGCTTCAGCACTTGCTTCATGGTCAGCAGATTGGGAAGGCCGTAACACAGGGGAAGGGGCAGTGGTTTCACCCTCAGACACAGATTTGGTACCCAGGCATTCTGCCCACTTACTGGGGTGCTTG
Source organism: Ranitomeya variabilis (assembly GCF_051348905.1). NCBI lineage: Eukaryota > Metazoa > Chordata > Amphibia > Anura > Dendrobatidae > Ranitomeya > Ranitomeya variabilis. The sequence goes on along the minus strand of NC_135234.1, from coordinate 708,037,383 downwards.
GCCTCCATGTGTCATGTACCTCTGCTATGTAATGAAGATTATTGCCCCTGCTAAATTGTCACGTACGATTATCTCTACCCTGACTGCGCCAGTAGCACAACTGCTAGACAAATATGAGTTATTTTAAGTGCAAAATAGCAGAGAGCTGCAGCATGTAATTGCAATGATCAGAACACCCAGGTGCCGGCCTTTCATCCACCCTCCCTCCTATTAAATTTCTCACTACTAAATCCCCACCTAACAAATAAAACACGTAATCTTGACAGTCTTCAGCTTTTAAAAGAGCTTTTTGGAATAAATAACTCTCACTATAACTTTCTATCACTGTCCCTATGCTCCTATCACTCTCCCTACTCTCACACTATGCTCTCCCTACGCTGTTTCCGGCTGCATTTTGCGCAAGATGGCGCTGGCAGCATTTTAATAGTCCCTAAGATGCTGGAAGGCCAGCCAATCACAGTAATGCCACACCAAAGATGGCGCCGGCATTACTGTGTTTGGCAAACCAGCCCAGCATGTTCATTGGCTGCAAATAAAGCGCCAAACATGGTGGGTGGGTCACTCGAATATACCGAGGCGAATACCTAATTACTCGCCGAGTAACGAATAGCCCGAATACCGTACCATTCATGCAAGTAACGGATAGTGCCAAATGTATTCGTTTATAGTGAACTATCCATTACATCAGTTATGCATCAAATACAGTAAAGAATTATAAGCCATTACATAAAGTCAAAGAATTTGACAGAAGGACCTGAATCAGATGCTAAAGCAAAGATTCCAAACATTGGAAAGCTGTGATATATCTTGCTCCAGAGCGCTCAGTATTCATCCTTTGACCTGCGCTGTTCAACATCTGAACCATTTTTTATATTTCAAAGATAGCAAATACAATAAACCAGGGGACATAAATTGCATCTCATAAGTCAAAATTTATATCATTTTCAAACCTTTATGTGACACCATGATGACAAATAAAACTGCGTGCCACCAAAACTTTCCAGCTAAGACGAATCTCTTCCTGAAATCCACAGAGCACATACAGATTATTCATGCAGGGACCTGGGCGTCACTGGAGATTCAGCCACATTTAAAGGACAACTTTGTTTTACTTTGCAATAACAGGATTCTGCAAATTTTTGCCTCAGTGCGTTTCAAGATCCATAGTTTTTTTTTTACATTCATTGGTGTAGCTGTATACAGTTTTTATTTATTTTTAAATAGTTATGTATTTTTGTGTGTTTTTTTATTATAGGCAGCATAAACCAGAGCCTGGCTGCACAATTTCAGCTATGTATATTTTTCCCTGAAACTCACAGCGAAAATATAGTTAGGTGATCTGGCCGGGGACCATTGCGAGACAGGAGCCTAGAACAGATCAGCCCCCGGACAGCTGTTTCCAACAGCCACTTCAGATGATTGACACATCTTTCGCTATGGGAGAAACCAGTCAATCACCTGGAGTGGCATCAGACTATTCTCGTCTCTGGTCCCTGAATTGATCTTCTAACTATACGCTCTTGCGTTTCATAGGAAAATAATACCTGACAGCCAGGCTTTGATTTTTTGGACAGCTTCCCCCACCCACATCAGGCTCTGTATGCACAATGTCTATAGACAGTGAGCTGCTTCTCTGAGGAGGGGGTGGAGTCAGACTAGCAATCACATGCACATCAGACCTGGCAATGATAATCTCCTAGTGATAAAACCTTCAGTGTAAGTAGACAGCACACAGCTTAATAAATGGCACATTGTTGACTTCAGTGTTTTAACCGCTACATCATGCTGTCCTCAGATTACATAGCCCACAGTTTGATCACATTTATTGATCTGTGTTAGGGCGCCGTCAGATGGCCATATCAAAGTGAGTGATTTTGGAACTCAGGGTTCAGACTGGCTGGCTGCTATCCTGACCCGAGAGTGACAGCTGCATAGAAATACATTAACCAGTCTCGCGCAGGGTGGGAGAGCCACCGGCCAGTCCGTACACCGTGTTCCGATCTCAGTCCGATTTATATGGCTGCTTACTGCGTCCTTATCATTAGTGATTTATATTTACTTATGAACTCAATAAAGTTTGATTTTGAAAAATTCTTTAATAATAGTTAATGTTTTTTAAAAAAAATTGCTAACATCACTTATATTTGCACATCAAATTAGTTTGACACGTTATACTACTTGTTATAATCTCCATTATGTTGGGTCTTCCTCCAAGATAAGTTTGTAGGTGCACCCCTGGGAGACGTATCCTTTAAGTTAATGGACCAAATTCAGTTTGTTTGCACAGCTGCAAAAATCTGATATGAATTTTTATTCTTATCTAAAATGCTTTATAGGGAAAAGTTCCATCAACTGATTGCTCCAAGGTGATTCCCAGAAGAATCAGCTTCATTTTCTGATCTTATTAGATAGAAGAATGTTTCATTTCTCTTTAATAATACATATTTAGCCTACAGATCCACTGCTTTTATTCAGTAAAGAGATTTGGATAAATGTAATTTTTTCACCCTTTGGAAATATAAAATGGATAAATAAATTCATGAGCAACATCACAATGGGCTGTCCATATATAGTGTTAAATGATTAATGGGCATTCATTTGATGGGATATTGTAACTATTAAGGCACGCTAATATTATTGATCTAGGCAGCAAGTTAGCAAAGTATGATGTGAGGAAGTTAATCAAAATCACATTTTAAAACACACAAAACCACACTTATAGTCATAGATTTACAAGGCATTCTGCAACTAAAACTCCATATTTAAAGAGAATCTGTCAGTAGGATCAACCTCCCTAAGCCATCTTTATGGGCTTGTTAGTAATAGGAAGGTGAATAAAATGACACCTTGATATCTGCGATCTGATACTTTATTCCAGATAAACCTACATTTTTCTTAATATGTGAATTTGCTGTTAAGATCTATGGGCCGGTCATAGATCTCCCTGAGAATCTGCCTCTAGAGGTTTTTATAAAGGAAAGGGGAAGTTACCAGTGTGAGACATGTAGATCCGGAGAGCAGACTGTCAGTCATTACATGTCTCACACGGGTAATTCCCCCTTTCATCACTGGAGCAACATTTCTGACGAGGCACACAGAGGTGCATGCCAGTGATAAAATGTGCAGAAGTGCGCCTCTTAATGAATTTGGAACATCATACTACATGGAGCCCTTCAATAAGACTGGCATACTAAACATCAGGTTTAAACAATTGTCGCCAAAGTGTATTTTAATTATACTGTATGTGATTGTAATAAATGGAATGGAATCTGTCAGCAGCTTTTCGCTATGTATTCTTAGGAAAAAAACACCTATATATACATATCCTAAATGGTAGCCAATAAATATATAAACAAACACCTATACGATAAGGCTCCACACAAGAGCAAATATGAATAAAAAATATTTTTATTTTTAAACCACAGTAAAAAAAAGACCAAAAAGGTCATAAGACAATATAGATTACAGATGAGGACCACAAATACAGGAAAAAGAAAAGTGGACACGCCTGGAAACAATTCACATATTGAGAATCCAAATACAAATGTATATATAAACACCAGGTAATGAATGCTATTTACTCCAGCACAGTTCTGCATATGACATAGAAACCCAATCTCATAAATTGGGGCACACCCATCCAGTAGGCCTAGGTATGTACAATAAAATTATTTAAACATACATCAAGAGAGAAATATTCCCATATAAGGCCGATGAGAGGTCCTGCAGAGTCTATTAAATCACAGTAAAATGCATATGAGATATTAGAATAAAAACATATTCATTACCAGAGATGGCAGAGAGGATCCAGGCATCCACCACACCCGACGCGCGTTTCGCAATGAAATGTGTTGTGAACTCTGTTTCCGGGCTCCCTCCTGTGGTCATGAGTGGTACTGTGTGAGTTCTCTCTTTGGGCTCCTCCTGGTGGCTCTTTTTGTTATTTTGCAGGTTTCTGGCAGGATGAGCTGTCTCGTCATCTGCTGGTTAGGTTTCCTATTTAATCCACCTGGTCCTTCATTCCTTGCCTGTTGCCGTTGTATTCAGTGCTATTCTGATTGCTCCTGTCTACATCCGTTATCAGTCTCTCCAAGAGAAGCTAAGTTCTGTTTGCTTATTTTTGCTCATCTGTGTTCAAGATGTTTCCTAGTATATGATGAGTTTTTGTCCAGCTTGCTAATAGGTGATTTCCCTGCTTGCTGGTGCTCTGGGGTGCTGAGTCGCTCCCCCCACATCGTTAGTTGGTGTGGGGGTTCTCGCATTCTCTGCGTGGATATTTTTGCATAGGGTTTTTTACTGACCGCACAGATGCCTTGCTATTTTCTGCTATCTAGCGTTAGCGGGCCTCATTTGCTTAACCTGTTTCATCTCTGCGTTTGTCTTTTCCTTTTAACTCACCGTTATTATTTGTGGGGGGCTTCTATATCTCTGGGGGATTTCTCTGAGGCAAGTGAGGTCTTTACTTTCTCTTTAGGGGTAGTCAGTTTCTCAGGCCGTGAAGAGATGTCTAGGATTTCAGGAAACGTTCCACGGCTGCCTATAGTGTGTGCGGTTAGGATCAGGTTTGCGGTTAGTCCAGTTACCACATCCCCAGAGCTCGTCCTATTATTTTCTCTTAGCTGGTTAGATTTGTGATCCTAAGCCACTAGGATCATAACAGAAATGCTTTGTCCAAATGCAGCCTGATGTACATGCACGGAGACCATGGAGACAATGGAGAAATTAAGTTCTTCATCTTCACCACACCTGTGATACAATTCTCCCATATGATAAAACTCAGCTCAAACTGTGACAAAGTTTGTACCAGGTGTCATTCAACGGCTGTGTGAGCAAGCATTTAGCCTCTCTCTCCTGTACAGTGTAAGCTCTTATGGCCAGCAAGGTCCTCTCTCTTCTCTAGAGTACATTGTAAGCTCTTCTGGTCAATGAGTCTCTCTCCCCTGTAGAGTGTAAGCTCTTATGGTCAACTTGATTCTCTCTCTCCAATTTTCCAAAATTCCGTATGTACATAATATAGCACTTAACTAATTTTCTATGGCAGTAATGCAGTCCCAATTCTCTAGATTTACCATTATAAACAATCCAGAGTGCAGCTTTGTATTTCCTCTACTGTAGAGTGTAAGCTCTTATGGTTAGTAGGGTCTTCTCTACAGTAGATTGCTATCTCTTATGGTCAGTGGACTCCTCTATCTCCTGTAAAGTGTAAATGTACCGTCACATTAAGCGACGCTGCAGCGATATAGACAACGATGCCGATCGCTGCAGCGTCGCTGTTTCGTCATTGTGTGGTCGCTGGAGAGCTGTCACACAGACAGCTCTCCAGCGACCAACGATGCCGAAGTCCCCGGGAAACCAGGGTAAACATCGGGTTACTAAGCGCAGGGCCGCGCTTAGTAACCCGATGTTTACCCTGGTTACCAGTGTAAATGTAAAAAAAAACAAACACTACATACTTACATTCCGGTGTCTGTCGCGTCCCCCGGCGTCCGCTTCCCTGCACTGTGTAAGCGCCGGCCCTAAAGCAGAGCGGTGACATCACCGCTGTGCTCTGCTTTACAGCCGGCCGGCGCTGACACAGTGCAGGGAAGAGGACGCCGGGGACGCGACAGACACCGGAATGTAAGTATGTAGTGTTTGTTTTTTTTACATTTACAATGGTAACCAGGGTAAATATCGGGTTACTAAGCACGGCCCTGCGCTTAGTAACCCGATGTTTACCCTGGTTACCAGTGAAGACATCGCTGAATCCGCGTCACACACGCCGATTCAGCGATGTCAGCGGGTGATCCAGCGACAAAATAAGGTGCTGGCCTTCTAGCTCCGACCAACGATGTCACAGCAGGATCCTGATCGCTGCTGCGTGTCAAACACAACGATATCGCTATCCAGGACGCTGCAACATCACGGATCACTATCGTTATCGTTGTTAAGTTGTTCAGTGTGAAGGTACCTTAAGCTCTTATGGTCAGTGGAGTCCTCTCTCTCCTGTAGAGTGTAAGCTCTTAGGCTATGTGCACACGTCAGGATTTCTTTCAGAAATTTCCTGAACAAAACCGGACGTTTTCTGCAAGAAATCCGCATGCATTTTTTTCGCGTTTTTCTAGCGTTTTTGATATGTTTTTTTCCAAAGCTTCCCAATGCATTAAATAGCGGGAAAAACTCGAAAACTCCGCAAAATTAATGAACATGCTGTGGAAAAAAGCGCATCATGTGCACAAAAATTGCAGAATGCATTAAAAATGATGGGATGGTTATGTATGCATTTTTTAAGCATTTTTCCCGCTGAAAACGGCCAAAAAAACGTGAAAAATCCTGAACCTGTGCACATAGCCTTATGGTCAGTGGGGTCCTCTCTCCAGTAGAATGTAAGCTCTTATGGTCAGTGGGGTCCTCTCTCCTGTACAGTAGAGTGTATGTTCTTATAGTCAGCAGGGTCCTCTCTGTCTCTGCTGTAGAGTGTAAGCTCTTATGGTCAGCAGTGTCCTCTCTCTTTCCAGTAGAGTGTAAGCTCTTATGGTCAGCAGTGTCCTCTCTCTTTCCAGTAGAGTGTAAGCTCTTATGGTCAGCAGGATCCTCTCTTCAGTAGAATGTAAGCTATTAAGGTCAGTGGGGTCCTCTCTCCTGTAGAGTGTAAGCCCTTATGGTTAATGGGGTCCTCTCTCCTGTAGAGTGTAAGGCCTTATGGTCAGTGGGTTCCTCGCTCCAGTAGAGTGTAAGCCATTATGGTCATCAGGATTCTCTCTCTCCTGTAGAGTATAAGCTCTTATGGTCAGCGGAGTCCTCTCTCTCTCTTCTGTAGAGTATAAGCTCTTATGATCAGTGGGGTCCTGTCTCTCCTTTAAAGTGTAAGCTCTTATGGTCAGCGGAGTTCTCTCTCTCCAGTAGAGTGTAAGATCTTAGGGTCAGCAGGGTCCTCTTTCCAGCAGTGTAAGCCCGTGTGGTCAGTGGGGTCCTCTCTCCAGTAGAGTGTAAGCTCTTATGGTCAGCGGGGTCCTCTCTCTCGCTCTCCAGTAGAGTGTAAGCTCTTATGTTCAGCAGGATCCTCTTTCCAGCAGTGTAAGCCCATGTAGTCATTGGGGTCCTCTCAACAGTAGAGTGTAAGCTCTCATGGTCATTGGGGTCCTCTCTCCAGTAGAGTGTAAGCTCTTATGGTCAGTGGGGTCCTCTCTCTCTTCTGTAGAGTGTAAACTCTTATGGTAAGTGGGGTCCTCTCTGTCTCCTGTAGAGTGCAAGTTCTTATGGTTAGTGGGGTCCTCTCTCTCTTTCCTGTAGAGTGTAAGCTCTTATTGGTCAGTGGGGTCCTCTCTCTCCTGTAGTGTGTAAGCTCTTATGGTCAGTGGGATCCTCTCTCCTGTAGAGTGTAAGCTTTTATGATCAGTGTACTGTTTAGTGTGTAATAAAGTCCAAATCTGCATTTATATCCTGGCAAGTTTTGCAGCTATAATCTCCCAGCATTATATGCTGAATCTCTGCACACAGGAGGAATATTGTCTTTCATTATTATGACATGCGCAGTTTGATTAATTAGAAGCTGACTTTTGGCATTCATGCTTATGGCTTAATGGGGTTAGTCCTGCCATAAATCACAAACACCTGTCACTGAAATACCAATTATTGAATCAAAGAATCATAGAATGATAAGAGTTAGAAGGGACCTCCTGGGTCATCTGGTCCAACCCCCTGCTCAGAGCAGGATTCACTAAATTATCCCAGACAGATGTCTGCCAGCCTCTGTTTGAAAAATTCCATGGAAGGAGAACTCACCACCTCTCGTGGCAGCCTGTTCCACTCATTGATCACCCTCATTGTCAAAAAGTTTTTTCTAATATCTAATCTGTGTCTCCTCTCATTCAGTTTCATCGCATTGCTTCTAGTCTTTCCTTGTGCTAATGAGAATAAAGATGATCCTTCTACAATGTGACAGCCCTTGAGATATTTGTAGACAGCTATTAAGTCTCCTCTCAGTCTTCTTTTTTGCAAGCTAAACATTCCCAAATCCTGTAACCGTTCCTCATAGGATATGGTTTGCAGGCCGGTCACCATTCTGGTCGGTCTTCTCTGAACTTGCTCCAGTTTGTTGATTTCTTTTTTATAATGTGGTGCCCAAAACTGGACACAGTATTCCAGATGAGGTCTTACCAAAGAGGAGTAGAGGGCAATAATGACTTCACGTGACCTAGACTGTATGCTTCTGTTAAATCATCCAAGAATTGCATTTGCCTTTTTTGCTGCTGCATCACAATGTTGACTCATGTTTAGTTTATGATCTATTAGTATACCCAAATCTTTTTCAAATGTTCTGTTGCTTAGCCCTATTCCTCCCATTCTGTATATGCTTTTTTCATTTTTATTGTCCAGATGTAGTACTTTGCATTTTTACTTGTTAAAAACCATTCTGTTAGTTGCTGCACACTGCTCCAGTTTATTTATATCTTTTTGAATCCTCTCTCTCTCTTCTCTAGTATTAGCTATCCCTCCTAGCTTTGTGTCATCAACAAATTTAATTGGTGTACCCTCAATTCCTTCATCTAAATCATTGATAAAGATGTTGAACAATACAGGGCCCAGGACAGAACCCTGTGGTACCCCACTTGAGACATCCTTCCAACTGGATGTGCAGCCATTTATGACCACTCTTTGGGTCCGATCCCTAAGCCAGTTATGAATCAACCTAACAGTTGCCTTGTCCATTCCATACCTAGTAATTTTTTCAATAAGGATGTGAGATACTTTGTCAAATGCTTTGCTGAAGTCAAGATATGCTATATCTACAGCATTTCTCTGATCCACCCAGTCAGTGATTCTGTCATAGAAGGAAATTAAATTAGTCTGACATGACTTATTAGTTACAAACCCATGCTGACTCTGGTTAATCGCTTCATTCTTATCCAGGTACTTACTGTACATACATGTTGTTTAATAATTTGTTCAAAGATCTTTCCTGGTATGGAAGTCAGACTCACCGGCCTATAGTTTCCTGGGTCCATCTTCTTCCCCTTTTTGAAGATAGGAACAACATTTGCTCTTCTCCAGTCTTCTGGGACTTCTCCTGTTCTCCAAGGATTTTCAAAGATTATGGAGAGTGGGTCAAAAATTTCTTCTGCTATCTCTTTCAGTACTCTGGGGTGTAATTCAACTGGACCTGGAGACTTGAATTCATTTATGTTAGCTAAATGTTTCCTCTCTATCTTTCTGTTTATATAAATCCTGGATTCTTCTATTCCTTTAGTAGGACAGTGAAGATCAGTAGATGTTACATTTCCTTTCTGAGAGAAAACAGACGCAAGATAGGAATTTAAAAGTTCGGCCTTCTCAACATCCTTTCCTACCATTTCATCATTTTCATCCTGTAAAAATCCAATAGCATCTTTGACTTTTCTTTTACTTTTGAATATACCCAAAATCTTTTTTTATTGCTTTTGACTAGGGTTGAGCGAAACGGGTCGGCAATTTTCAGAAGTCGCCGACTTTTGGCAAAGTCGGGTTTCATGAAACCCGACCCGACCCCTGTGTGGGGTCGGCCATGAAGTCGGCGATCTTCTGAATCTGGAATCGGAATTCCGATACCGATTCCCGATATGTTTAAGATATCGGGAATTGGTATCGGAATTCAGATTTAAGTGTAAAATAAAGAATTAAAATAAAAAATATCGCTATACTTACACTCTGATGCACCCTGGTACTAAGCGGGAACCTTCCTTCCTTAGAATCAGCCTTCCAGGACCTTGCGGTGACGTCGCGGTGACATCGCGGCTTGTGATTGGTCGCGCGGCCGCCCATGTGACCGCTCGCGCGACCAATCACAAGCCGCGACGTCACCGTGACGTCACCGAAGGTCCTGGAAGGGCTGATTCTTAGGAAGGAAGGCTGCCGGAAAGAAGCCGAGGGTGAGTATATTCCTATTAGGTATATACTCACCCTCGGACGCGCCCTGCTTCTTTCCGGCTACCTTCCTTCCCAAGAATCAGCCCTTCCAGGACCTTCGGTGACGTCACGGTGATGTCGCGGCTTGTGATTGGTCACGCGAGCGGTCACATGGGCGGCCGCGCGACCAATCACAAGCCGCGACGTCACCGCGACGTCACCGTAAGGTCCTGGAAGGCTGATTCTAAGGAAGGAAGGTTCCCGCTTAGTACCAGGGCGCATCAGAGTGTAAGTATAGCGATATTTTTTATTTTAATTCTTTATTTTACACTTAAATATGGATCCCAGGGCCTGAAGGAGAGTTTCCGCTCCTTCAGACCCTGGGAACCATTGGAAACCCAATGCACTGCATTGGGTTTCGAGTTTCGGCCGACCCCGACCCCGACTTTTTTATAGGATCGGCCGATTTCACTCCACCCGACTTTTGAAAAAGTCGCGTTTCGTGAAACCCGACCCGATCCTATAAATGTAAAGGTCGCTCAACCCTACTTTTGACGTCTCTTGCAAGCCTTAATTCATTGACAGCTTTAGATAATCTGATTCGTGCCCTGCAGGTTCTGCAGACAGCATTATATTCTTCCTTTTTAGCATGTGTTTAACCCCTTCACCCCCAAGGGTGGTTTGCACGTTAATGACCGGGCCAATTTTTACAATTCTGACCAGTGTCCCTTTATGAGGTTATAACTCTGGAACGCTTTGACGGATCTTGGCGATTCTGACATTGTTTTCTCGTGACATATTGTACTTCATGTTAGTGGTAAAATTTCTTCGATATAACTTGCGTTTATTTGTGAAAAAAATGAATATTTGGCGAAAATTTTGAAAATTTCGCAATTTTCCAACTTTGAATTTTTATGCCCTTAAATCACAGACATATGTCACACAAAATACTTAATAAATAACATTTCCCACATGTCTACTTTACATCAGCACAATTTTGGAACCAAAATTTTTTTTTGTGACGGAGTTATAAGGGTTAAAAGTTGACCAGCAATTTCTCATTTTTACAACACCATTTTTTTTTAGGGACCACATCTCATTTGAAGTCATTTTGACGGGTCTATATGATAGAAAATACCCAAGTGTGACACCATTCTAAAAACTGCACCCCTCAAGGTACTCAAAACCACTTTCAAGAAGTTTATTAACCCTTCAGGTGTTTCACAGGAATTTTTGGAATGTTTAAATAAACATGAACATTTAACTTTTTTTCACACAAAATTTATTTCAGCTCCAATTTGTTTTATTTTACCAAGGGTAACAGGAGAAAATAGACCCCAAAAGTTGTTGTACAATTTGTCCTGAGTACGCTGATACCCCATATGTGGGGGTAAACCACAGTTTGGGCGCATGGCAGAGCTTGGAAGCAAAGGAGCGCCATTTGACTTTTCAATGCAAAATTGACTGGAATTGAGATGGGACGCCATGTTGCATTTGGAGAGCCCCTGATGTGCCTAAACATTGAAACCCCTAACAAGTGACACCATTTTGGAAAGTAGACCCCCTAAGGAACTTATCTAGATGTGTGGTGAGCACTTTGACCCAACAAGTGCTTTACAGAAGTTTATAATGCAGAGCCGTAAAAATAAAAAATCATATTTTTTCACAAAAATGATCTTTTCACCCCCAATTTTTTATTTTCCCAAGGGTGAGAGAAGAAATTGGACCCCAAAAATTGTTGTGCAATTTGTCCTGAGTACGCTGATACCCCATATGTGGGTGTAAACCATTGTTTGGGCGCAGGGCAGAGCTCGGAAGGGAAGGAGCGCCATTTGACTTTTCAATGCAAAATTGACTGGAATTGAGATGGGACGCCATGTTGCATTTAGAGAGCCCTTGATGTGCCTAAACATTGAAACCCCTAACAAGTGACACCATTTTGGAAAGTAGACCCCCTAAGGAACTTATCTAGATGTGTGGTGAGCACTTTGACCCAACAAGTGCTTTACAGAAGTCTATAATGCAGAGCCGTAAAAATAAAAAATCATATTTTTTCACAAAAATGATCTTTTCACCCCCAATTTTTTATTTTCCCAAGGGTAAGAGAAGAAATTGGACCCCAAAAATTGTTGTGCAATTTGTCCTGAGTACACTGATACCCCATATGTGGGTGTAAACCATTGTTTGGGCGCAGGGCAGAGCTCAGAAGGGAAGGAGCGCCATTTGACTTTTCAATGCAAAATTGACTGGAATTGAGATGGGACGCCATGTTGCGTTTGGAGAGCCCCTAATGTGCCTAAACATTGAAACCCCCCACGAGTGACACCATTTTGGAAAGTAGACCCCTTAAGGAACTTATCTAGATGTGTGTTGAGCACTTTGACCCAACAAGTGCTTCACAGAAGTTTATAATGCAGAGCCGTAAAAATAAAAAATCATATTTTTTCACAAAAATGATCTTTTCACCCCCATTTTTTTATTTCCCCAAGGGTAAGAGAAGAAATTAGACCACAAAAGTTGTTGTGCAATTTGTCCTGAGTACGACGATACCCCATATGTGGGTGTAAACCATTGTTTGGGCGCATAGCAGAGCTCAGAAGGGAAGAAGCGCTATTTTACTTTTCAATGCAAAATTGACTGGAATTAAGATGGGATGCCATGTTGCGTTTGGAGAGCCCCTGATGTGCCTAAACATTAAACCCCCCCACAAGTGACACCATTTTGGAAAGTAGACCCCCTAAGGAACTTATCTAGATGTGTTTTGAGAGCTTTGAACCCCCAAGTGTTTCACTACAGTTTATAACGCAGAGCCGTGAAAATAAAAATTATTTTTTTTTTCACAAAAATGATTTTTTAGCCCCCAGTTTTGTATTTTCACAAGGGTATCAGGATAAATTGGACCACAAAAGTTGTTGTCCAATTTGTCTGGAGTACGCTGATACCCCATTTGTGGGGGGGACCACAGTTTGGGCGCATGACAGAGCTCGGAAGGGAAGGAGCGCCATTTGGAATGCAGACTTAAATGGATTGGTCTGCAGGCGTCACGTTGCATTTGCAGAGCCCCTGATGTACCCAAACAGTACAAACCCCCACAAGTGACCCCATATTGGAAACTAGACCCCCCAAGGAACTTATCTAGATGTGTTGTGAGAACTTTGAACCCCCAAGTGTTTCACTACAGTTTATAACGCAGAGCCGTGAAAATAAAAATTATTTTTTTTTTCACAAAAATGATTTTTTAGCCCCCAGTTTTGTATTTTCACAAGGGTATCAGGATAAATTGGACCCTAAAAGTTGTTGTCCAATTTGTCCTGAGTACGCTGATACCCCCTATGTGGGGGGGAACCACTGTTTGGGCGCATGACAGAGCTCGGAAGGGAAGGAGCGCCATTTGGAATGCAGACTTAAATGGATTGGTCTGCAGGCGTCACGTTGCATTTGCAGAGCCCCTGATGTACCCAAACAGTACAAACCCCCCACAAGTGACCCCATATTGGAAACTAGACCCCCCAAGGAACTTATCTAGATGTGTTGTGAGAACTTTGAACCCCCAAGTGTTTCACTACAGTTTATAACGCAGAGCCGTGAAAATAAAAATTATTTTTTTTTTCACAAAAATGATTTTTTAGCCCCCAGTTTTGTATTTTCACAAGGGTATCAGGATAAATTGGACCCTAAAAGTTGTTGTACAATTTGTCCTGAGTACGCTGATACCCCCTATGTGGGGGGGAACCACTGTTTGGGCGCATGACAGAGCTCGGAAGGGAAGGAGCGCCATTTGGAATGCAGACTTAAATGGATTGGTCTGCAGGCGTCACGTTGCATTTGCAGAGCCCCTGATGTACCCAAATAGTACAAACCCCCCACAAGTGACCCCATATTGGAAACTAGACCTCCCAAGGAACTTATCTAGATGTGTTGTGAGAACTTTGAACCCCCAAGTGTTTCACTACAGTTTACAACGCAGAGCCGTGAAAATAAAACATATTTTTTTTCCCACAAAAATGATTTTTTAGCCCCCAGTTTTGTATTTTCACAAGGGTATCAGGATAAATTGGACCCTAAAAGTTGTTGTCCAATTTGTCCTGAGTACGCTGATACCCCCTATGTGGGGGGGAACCACTGTTTGGGCGCATGACAGAGCTCGGAAGGGAAGGAGCGCCATTTGGAATGCAGACTTAAATGGATTGGTCTGCAGGCGTCACGTTGCATTTGCAGAGCCCCTGATGTACCCAAATAGTACAAACCCCCCACAAGTGACCCCATATTGGAAACTAGACCTCCCAAGGAACTTATCTAGATGTGTTGTGAGAACTTTGAACCCCCAAGTGTTTCACTACAGTTTACAACGCAGAGCCGTGAAAATAAAACATATTTTTTTCCCCACAAAAATGATTTTTAGCCCCCCAAATTTTTATTTTCCCAAGGATAACAAGAGAACTTGGACCCCAGAAGTTGTTGTTCAATTTGTCCCTAGTACGCTGATACCCCATATGTTGGGGTAAACCCCTTTTTGGACGCACGGGAGAGCTCGGAAGGGAAGGAGCACTGTTTTACTTTTTCAACGCAGAATTGGCTGGAATTGAGATTGGACGCCATGTCGCGTTTGGAGAGCCCCTGATGTGCCTGAACAGTGGAAACTCCCCAATTATAACTGAAACCCTACCCCTAACCTCACCCCTAACCGTTTACTGAACATTTTCTGACAGTCATAAGTGCCACGTATATAAGTGCCACGTATATAAGTGCCACGTATATAAGTGCCACGTATATAAGTGCCACGTATATAAGTGCCACGTATATAAGTGCCACGTATATAAGTGCCACGTATTTAAGAGCCACGTATTTAAGAGCCACGTATTTAAGTGCCACGTATTTCAGTGCCACGATATTTCAGTGCCACGTATTTCAGTGCCACGTATTTCAGGCACTGAAAAATACGTGGCACGTAAATACTTCAGTGCCACGATATTTCAGTGCCACGATATTTCAGTGCCACGATATTTCAGTGCCACGTATTTCAGTGCCACGTATTTCAGGCACTGAAAAATACGTGGCACTGAAATACGTGGCACTGAAATACGTGGCACTGAAATACGTGGCACTTAAATACGTGGCACTTAAATACGTGGCACTTAAATACGTGGCACTTAAATACGTGGCCACTGAAATATCGTGGCACTTATATACGTATATACGTATATAAACGTATATTTCAGTGCCACGTATTTCAGTGCCACGTATTTCAGGTTAGGGGTAGGGTTAGGGGTAGGGTTAGGGTTTTTTGTTTTTTTCTTGTTTTCTTGTGTTTTTCTATAAAAACGCATGCGTTTTACCGCGTTTACATGCATTTTTTCACACATGTGGTTTTTTTAAAAAACGCATGCAGATAAAAACGCAAGTGTGAAACCAGACTATAAGACGCTTTTTATAGCAAAAAAGTTTTTGCGTCTCCACATTTTGAGACCTATAATTTTTCCACATTTTGGTCCACAGAGTCATGTGAGGTCTTGTTTTTTGCGGGACGAGTTGACGTTTTTAATGGTAACATTTTCGGACACGTGACCATTTTTTATCACTTTTTATTCCGATTTTTGTGAGGCAGAATAACCAAAAACCAGCTATTCATGAATTTCTTTTGGGAGAGGCGTTTATACCGTTCTGCGCTTGGTAAAATTGATAAAGCAGTTTTATTCGTCGGGTCAGTACGATTACAGCGATACCTCATTTATATCATTTTTTTATGTTTTGACGCTTTTATACGATAAAAACTATTTTATAGAAAAAATAATTATTTTGGTATCGCTTTATTCTGAGGACTATAACTTTTTTATTTTTTTGCTGATGATGCTGTATGGCGGCTCGTTTTTTGCGGGACAAGATGACGTTTTCAGCGGTACCATGGTTATTTATATCCGTCTTTTTGATCGCGTGTTATTCCACTTTTTGTTTGGCGGTATGGTAATAAAGCGTTGTTTTTTGCCTCGTTTTTTTTTTTTTCTTACGGTGTTTACTGAAGGGGTTAACTAGTGGGCCAGTTTTATAGGTTGGGTCGTTACGGACGCGGCGATACTAAATATGTGTACTTTTATTGTTTTTGTTTGTTTTTTTTAGATAAAGAAATGTATTTATGGGAATAATATTTTTTTTTTTATTATTATTTATTTAGGAATTTTTTTTTTTTTTTTTTACACATGTGGAAATTTTTTTTTTTTACTTTGTCCCAGGGGGGGACATCACAGATCGCAGATCTGATAGTGTGCACAGCACTCTATCAGATCCGCGATCATACTTTCATCGGAGCAGGCTGCAGCTTTCATCTGCAGCCTGCTCCGACCCGGAAGTGCTCCCTGCAGGACCCGGATACAGCCCCTCGGCCATTTTGGATCCGGGCCCTGCAGGGAGAAGACGTTCGGTACGAGGTGAGTACATCACCTTGTACCGATCGTCTCAGGGAAGCACGCAGGGAGCCCCCTCCCTGCGCGATGCTTCTCTGTACCGCCGGTACACCGCGATCATGTTTGATCGCGGTGTGCCGGGGGTTAATGTGCCGGGGGCGGTCCGTGACGGCTCCACTCCAGCCACAGGATACCTTACTTGGCCACCTTTGTACGGACCACCATATACCCGGGCCAGCCCATTTGAGTGACCTCTATCTACTTAGTACCCGATCCTTATTATCTGTGTACGTGTCCACAAAGTGACCACCTAGTGCATCACACACGACTTGTGTCCTGACCATCACTAATGTTCAAGCAGCGCTAAAGACACAGCACGTGACTGATGAAAGCCTAATTGAGGCTGAAACGTTTCTCCAGTGCTACCTCAGCACCAAATAAATCCACAAATATACTTAAGTTGAGTGCGAGACTTCTTTTTCTGTTCCTACCAACATCATGCTGATTGACAGCTACATCCCCACCATTAAGTAGCAGTTGAGAAGGAGCTTTTCTGTGTATGTGCCATCACAGGAAACGGGAGTCGCCAGCAGGAATGGTCCATGAATATTCTCAGCCCGAAGACATTGGCACTGTACAGGACAGGCAAGTACTTAGCAACTACCTGAACGTAAAGTGCTTAGCCTCATAGGAAAAAAAAACGAACGTCCCGGATGACCCCTGTAAGGTGGCTGTCGGACACATAGTGGTTGGAAGATAGACTTGAAGTAATGCTTTAGTACATATAGGACTAAAAGGGGTTAATTGGCCATGACTGATTGATTGTGAGCAGCTGATGAGTTGGGAGAAATTGCTGCTCCCCATATCTCCACCTCTCGGTGTGGCTCCCTTTGTAAATTGAGGGCTATTTGTCTCACACATGCCTGGGTGTATGGAGGTGTGCAGATCTCATGGATTGAGTGCTTTTGCTAAAGAACTAAAAAGCTGCTCTCTAAGCCAATAGGGCTAACCAGCACTATTGTATGGACTTTATGCTTTATGTTGTACTTTGAGAAGGACAAGAGTTGTATTTGAGTTTCCTGTGATGCAGTTTATGAGGATTGCAATAAACCAGCTGGACTTTAAATAGAAACGGTTCCTGTAATACCTCAGACCGCTCCCAAGTGAGTACCATTGTTACACCTATTTAAGTGCTGAAAAATCATATTCAACTTATGGTAAATGCAAATATAGTATTAGCTCTGGAATGCCAAAAATTACTAAAGGCCAAAAATTACTTGGCCCTTCAAGTATAAGTGTCGTTTAAATTTTTTACTTAATAAATCAATAGTACGTGTAAAAATAAGAAACTTTGTCATATTTCTTATCAGAAAAAAGTGTTTGTTACATCAACTGGACCTATGTTTCAATTCATAGGTAAAATGTGTTAATTTTGTGTTTAATGACTAGGGATTTTGCCATTACTGAGATAGGGGAGGGCGGTTGGTGCTTCTAAAATTCTATGGAGAAGGAGGAGCTTGATGCAAACACTGATATTCTACTGCAAGTTCTGCTGAAACGTCACAGTTTTTCATATAACTTTATGAGCACCAACTGTCATCTCCATAATAAGAAAATCTGTGTTCGCTGAAGACAGATTGTACTCGTTAATTTAGAATTTTGGGAATGAATGATCAGTGCAGGAGGAGAAAGAAGCTAATTTCTCTGATAAGAAATACTATGAAGCTTCTAATTTTCATGCAAACTATTGATTTATGAAAAAAAATTAAAGCAACGGATTAAAGCAACGGTTACTCTCCAAGCGCTTAATCAAGAGAAAATGTCTAAAACTATGGAATTAATGAGCTTCACTATGGATGTGCTAATCCCTGTTGACATGTTAAGGAGTAGACACCTTGTCTGTCACATATTGGTGAGAATCCTATTATTAACGTATAAAAAGAATATTATGTGAACAGCAAGAATAGCTTCCCATCATGTGGAAATAGCAATGCATAAGGATATCACTTTAGGAAATGGGAGCAAATTTCAAGTGTGACCTAGACCAGAAAATTCCTTGATGTAGTGTCCTTTTATTGTGTACTTAGTAAGTGTCATTTACTGAAGCGTTTGAAGCATTTTACAGTATCACCTTTTTACAGTAAAAAAAAATCTGAAAGATCTGTAACAAGGTCCCCACCGACTATGTGCCATGAGTCTCAAGACATGTGGAGATTTGAGATTTAGGGGAATTCCTACCGCATGTCCTGATCCAGGTGGTACAGTAGTTTTTGACAGCAAACAACTGAAATCTTGTATTCGAGGCATTTCTCTATAGCAGGCATACACAGAGTGCCAAAGTTAAAAGCCTGGACAAAGTTGTGGGCCAATTTGATATTTATAAAAAAAAATGTCTACAGTTGAGGAAAATTTTTTTCTGATCATCAAGTATAACGATGAACTTTTTCATATAGAAACAAACTTAAAGGGAATGTCTCATGAACAAAGTAGAATAAAATACTTGAATACTATAATATATTAAATAAGCCAAAAAAGCTGCACTCTGTAGTGCTAAAGCATGTCAATGTGACATAGATGAAATATGAATAGCAATACTGCTTTTGGATACTAGTAAAAAATGAGATGCTTAGCACATAATTTGGCCAATTCATGCATGCTCAGCAACCAACGACAAGGTGGTCTCAAATCTACTGGGTCCTAACATGTCTTGTGTGAATACCTCTCTAAGAATGAAGTCTGAATAATATAATATGTTTTGTAAGAGCAGCAAAGAGCATATGGCCCAATGGCTTAATTTAAATCTGTAATGACAAAGGCTAAAAAAAACAACTTAAATAATACAGATAATAAAGTATGATGCAAACAAGAGTGCCTCCCAAACACAGTAAGACACCCCACAGTAAATTGATTCATAGCACCCTCTGTATGCATGGTATGGTGACCATATGGTACCTCTCATCCCTCACGTAATCTTCGGTCCTCCCAAGACCTCCTTCTCTCCTCCACACTTATTCGCTCCTCATCTAACCGCCTCCAAGACTTCTCACGAATATCCCCCATCCTCTGGAATTCTTTGCCCCAACACGTCCGACTATCAACCACATTCGGATCCGTCAGACGGAACCTGAAAACCCATCTCTTCAGGAAAGCCTACAGCCTGCACTGACCCCGCTGCCTCCTCATCACTACTGAAGCTACCGCCTCACCAACGCCGGGGCTCCTGCAACCCTCAACCTATTGTCTCCTTCCCCATAATCCTGTAGTATGTAAGCCCGCAAGGGCAGGGTCCTCGCCCCTCTGTATCAGTCTGTCATTGTTAGTTTGTTTACTGTATCTGTAACTTGTATGTAACCCCTTCTCATGTACAGCACCATGGATTCAATGGTGCTATATAAATAATAATAATCACTTAGTCCTGCATACAGTAAAACAGGGCCCTGCAGTGCCTTTCATACAGTATAATGGCCCCACATAGTGCTCCATACAGTATAATAGCCCCTTATGGTGCACCATATAGTATAATGGGCAACACATAGTACTCCATACAGTATAATGGCCCCACATAGTGCTCCATGTAGAATAATGTGCCCCATATAGTGCTCCATGTAGTATAGTGGACCCACATAGAGCTCTGTACAGTATAATGACCCCACATAGTGCTCCATATAGTATATTGGGCCCCTATAGTTCTCCATACAGTATAATGGCCCCACATAGTGCTCCATACAGTATAATGGCTCCACATAGTGTTCTATACATTATAATGGCTCCACATAGTGCTCCATACAGTATAATAGCTCCACATAGTGCTCCATATAGTATAATGGGCCCCATATAGTGCTCCATACAGTATAATGCCCCACATAGTGCTCCATACAGTATAATAGCCCCACATAGTGCTCCATGTAGTATAATGGGCCCCATACAGTGCTCTATACAGTATAATGGCCCAACACGGTGCTCCATACAATATAATGGGCCCCATATAGAGCTCCATACAATATAATTGCCTCATAGTGCTCCATACAGTATAAAGGGCCCCACATACAGTGTAATAGGCCAACATAGTGCTCCATACAGTATAATAGGCCCCGCATTAAAAAAAATAAAAGATATACTCACCTCTACCCATTCCCCCCTCTACTGCAGTCTTTTCGTAGTGTATTGAGATCCTCTGCACATCTCAGTGCAGCGGGAGTGTTGTAATGACTTCATTGCGCCTGCTGGAGTGAGACGGCAGAAGAAGAATGATGGCTGACGTGGTCCAACTATACTCGGGGGCCCAGCCATGCATCGCGGGCCAAATATACTCCTCCTGCAGACCAGATTTGGTCAGCGGGCCAGAGTTTGACATTTGTGCTCTGAAGCATGGCTACACAAACTTTTTTTTTCTGATCTGAGGATACAAAGTGTGCAAATTAAAAGAGGTATACTTATCTGGGTTATTTGTGACATACAGCATATTTATCATCTTTGCCTCACATTGTGGTGGCTCCAGTTTTGAGATTCACAGCTATTGCAAAAGCATTATGTTGGATCTGGTAACTAGTTTATCCTTGTCTTACTGAAATATGCAAGAAGTTCACTGAAACAGACATTGTCTGATTGGAACCATATATCATAAAATCTCTACATAATGCTCAACATTGATAGTGGCTTTCAAGATGTCAAAGTTGCCGATACCATAGGCACTAATGCAACCTCATACCATCAGAGGTGCAGGTTTTGGACTGTGTGCTGATAACTAGTGATAAGCGAGTGAGCTCGGATAAAGTGTTAACCGGGCGTGCTTGGGTGTTTTATCCAAGTATCTTGGGCATGCTCAGATGTTCGAATCCCTGCGGTTGCATGTTTACTGCATGAAAATGTGCTAACAAGACTTTATGGAAAATTGTTAGAGATTAACAGAATCTGTGAATGAAACAAGAGATCCGAGGGGTTGTACATTGTCTCCATTCTATATAGTATGCAATTGGCAAGAAAATAACGCCAATAAAAGAAAAGTCACACTGCCATAAAACTCGGAAGAAGATTGCAATGCTCGGACTGGCTCTCCCGATAGGAGGGTGACAGCATGTATTTCTATGCAGCTGTCACACTCTGGTCAGTCCGAGCATTGGGTTGCGATCCTCATCCGAGTTATGCGGTGACTCTCTCCTAAAAGTCAACATTTTTGCACTTTTGTTCTGCAACTGGCCATTACTCTACCTTTACGCATAACAAAGCATTCCTTAATTATTGTGCCTTTCAGAGAATTTAGATTGTAATCCATTAATAACAGGAAATAGGAATTGGAGGATCATGATGAAGTGACTCCAAACAAACATAAATATCACAAAGTTTATCATCAATCTACTGAATAAAAGAACAAAGCATATACAGTATTTTATTTGGCATTTGGCCATTTTGGAAATATGTGTTATTATTACAAGTCCAAAGATGTAATAAGTTACTGCATGAGATTCTAATTCACATCACTGCACTAAGAGATACTACTGTAATATAAATTACACAATAATTGTGATAAATATCACACACGGGCAATTATAATTTTTATACTTCTACTGAGAAATTAGGGTGTATTTTCCAGAACCTTAGGAATAAACATGTATAGACAATATAGACAATGCAGATATGTACAGTGTAGGTGCAACAAGATTCAACATAAAGTAATTGGGCTTATATTTTGGCTGATAAGATCTCCATATTTATTAATAGATTTTGTTTAATTACACTGAATTTTAATAAGTGTTCCAGTTTGCTTCTCGTGAAAAATGAGCCCTTTGATCTGTGTCGATTTTGGCGTGTTGACTTTAGATTGTAAGCTTGATCGAGACAGGTGTCATAGTGAATGAATACTCCCGGTACACCACACTTGTGAAGATGCATTCCTTCTATGCAATTGAGCTCAAATTGAATATGGTTTTACCAACTGATAATATATCAGGTCAAGTTCCCACAATGAGTCTTTGATACTTCATATTTTTGCTGCACAAAAAAACGCAGCGTCTTAGTGGATGGAATTTATAGAAACCTCATGTCCACTTGGCTTTTTTTAGGCAGCTAAATTACCTGCGGTGTGTGTTTGAAATCCTCGACATGTTAATTTATCTTAGGCCATGTTCGCATGTTCAGTATTTAGTCAGCATTTTACATCAGTATTTGACAGCCAAAGTTAGGAGTGGAACAATCAGAGGAAAAGTATAAGGGTGTGTGTCCACGGTCAGTAAACGCTGCTTGTTTGACGCTGCGCAGAGCTGCAGCGTCAAACACGCAGCGTCCAGATGTTCCAGCATAGTGGAGGGGATTTTATGAAATCCCGTGTCCACTATGCGTGGAAACCCGCACGCGGCGGGCCTGCGACTCCGGACATGCTGCGCGTCTTTTCAGATCGCAGCATGTCCGTACACCTTGCGGGGATGCAGCGTCCCCGCAAGGCATAACACAGGGCCCTATGGGAGGGGGGCGATGATCCCGGATGTGTACAGTTAACACATCCGGCATCATCGCGTCCCAGAAGGGGGCGGGGCTTAGCGCCGAGCGGCTTCGCCGCTCCGGCGATACCGCCGGCCATCCTGAACGTGGACACGCAGCCTAAGAAACACGTCACCACTTCGGCATTTTTCACCCACTCTTAGTTTTGGCTTACAAAGACCGATGTAAAAATGCTGACCAAATACTGAACATGTGAACGACGCCATACAAGTATGCTGAGTTTTACAGTGGCTTGTGAAAGTATTCACTCCTTTTGGCTTTCACCTATTTTGTTACATTACAGCCTGTGTGTAAATATTCTTGTAATCTGATTTGTGTGTGATGCATCAGCACTAAACAGTCTAAGTTAGTGAAGTGAGAAAAATTAAGGCATAAATTTAATTTATGGGTTCAAATAACTAAAAATTGGCATGTGCATATGTATTCAACAGTTTTGCGGTGATGCAACTACAATTTTCTGGTGCAAGCAATTACCTTGATAAGTCATATGCTTAGTGAAAGGAAGTCTGCCTGGGTGGAATCTAAGTGTCACATGGTCTGTCAGTATATACACTTTACCTTTTTTGAAAGGCCACAGAGGCTGCAACACCATTAAGCAAGAGACATCACTAACCAAATGCCATGGAGACCAAGGAGATCTTCAAACAAAGCAGGGACAAAGTTGTTGAGGAAAGCAAGTCAGGGTTGGGTTATAAAAAACAATATATCCCAATCTCTGATGATTCCCCAAAGCACCATCAAATCCATTATCATTAAATGGAAAGAACATGGTAGGGCAACAAACCTGCCAAATGAGAACATCCTCCAAAACTTTCACTCTGGGCAAGGAAGGCATTAATCAGGGATTTTCATATTCCAAGTCCAGCTCAACAGACTTGTGAACAAACATTTTCTTCATTCACCAAAGTGCTCAGTAGAGGATAAACAGAATCAGTGATGCATATCATGTGACTTGCATCTATGATTCTGTTTTATCCTCTACTGAGCACTTTTGTGAAGAAAAAGTTTGTCCACAAGTCTGTTGAGATGGATTTTCTCCTGTTTATGTGATTGCCCTATGCTCTAACGCAGTTTCCTGTGCTATGAACACCAAATGATGCTTTTTACAGTGAGCTGGTCTTTATTTATCAGAGCAGCATCAGAGAAGCCAAATGAAACCCCTGAAGGCTATGCAGAGTTTCCAAGCAGAGACTGGAGTATCTGTCCATATGGCCACAATAAGCCATACACTCCATAGAGGTGACCTTTATTTGAGAGTGGGTAGAAAAAAGCCTTTACTTACACACAAAAATGTTAAGGTTCATTTTGAGTTTGCCAATAGACATGTAGGAGAACCCCCAAATGTATGGAGGAAGGTCCTGTGGTCAGATGACGTGAAAAATTTAACTTTTTGCCTACCAAGGCAAATGCTATGTCTGGCACCAAACCAACACAGTTTATCACCCCAAGAACACCATCTCCACAGTGAAACATGGTGGCAGCAACATCATGCTGTTGGGATGTTTTTCAGCAGGAGGGACAAGAAAAATGGTCCGAGTCACTGGGAAGATGCATACTGTGAAAGTCAGGGATATTCTTGATCAAAACCTTTTTCAGTCTGTCAGTGATTTGAGACTCGGACACAGGATCACTTCCTAACAAGACAATGACCCAAAGCACACTGCTAAAGCAACGCTCGAATGGTTTAAGGGGAAATGTGTAATTGTTTTGGAGTGGCCTGGTCAAAGCCCAGACAGCAATCCAATTGAGAATCTGTGGTCAGACTTGAAGATTGCTGTTCACCAGAGGAAAACCATCGAATTCGAAGGAGCTGGAGCGGTTTCTCCTTGAGGAATAGGCAACAATCCCAGTGGCAAGATGTGGAAAGCTCATAGAGACTTATCAAAAATGACTAGCAGTTGTAATTGCCTCAAAAAAAGGTTCTACAAAGTAGTGACTTTATGGGGTGAATAGTTATGCACACTGAAGTCCTATTTGTTGTTTGCTTCACAATAAGACCACATGTGCACAGTTGTAGGCATTTTCTTTAGGGTTCATATTCATCTGTGTTTAAATCAGACAAGTGCAATCTGATAAAAAAAATTGTATTGCACTTGCACCAATGTTATTCAATGAGTTAGTGCTGAGCTGTGATTTTTTTCTCTGCAGTAATCTGGATGAGAAAACAATTGCAGCATGCTGCGAGTGTTTGTATATGACGGATGATACTCACAATCGGAGCAATGTTTTAAACGCAGATGAGAGCGAGCCCTTACATAAACTGATTCAAACCCTCAAAAAATAGTGAAATTGCAGGTTGTGAGGTAGTAAAACAGGAAAAATGCCAAGAGGATACAGTGGTATGTGCAGATGTTCCCCATAGAATTGCATAAATGAAGGTAAAAAAAACGCATTTGTGTTTTTTGCCCATTTCCGCTGCAGAAACACACTAAAATGTTTGTAATCCGCACATGACTGTATTGACAGTTTTTTCAAAGTCAAATACTAGGAAGTAACAAAAAATAAGCAGCTATATTTAAAATGACAATCTAAAAAGAGACAAAGACCGAAGTGTAAAAAAACGCAAAAATATACACGAAAAAAACACAATAAAAAATGCAAATAACCTAGTGTAAGGGGCTGGCCCAGGGCAGTAGTCATGGTCGAGCACTCTGGTACATCTGTGCCCTAGACCCCCAACACATGAAAATAATGTCCATTACTTTGCGTACCTGTGGCTCCATTTTCTGCACTATCAGGGTCACCTCTGTTTTGCTGTCAGTCCCCTTCAGTCGGTGTAATAAAGGTTGAGACACAGTCCTTTACAACTTTCAAATCAACAACTTTACTGTAAGCTCTACATAGCACATCCAGATCTTTCACAGCAGTTACAATGGAATCAGCATTGCACATTTCCTCTTCTCTCCCTGCACTTTCCTTCCTTTCACATAATGCATATCAGTGTCGGACCGTGCCACACGGATCCTCAGTGTCCTCCTAATTCAGCTCTGCCACGGTTAGGCTCTCCTCAGTCTGTTTCACCCCAGACAAAAGAGTATCCACCTCCGAAGCTAGTTGCTACCTGATGAATGACCTGCCCTTTGGTATTGTGCTCTGTGAAGTCCCAGCGCTGTCCTGCACCCAGCTCACTGCTTCTGGGTCCTGCTCCAGCCACCGTTTTACCCTGGTACTGAGGACATCTGCCCAAGCTATAAGCTGCCACATTCTAGGGCTATCTGTGCCCATGTACTGTCTTCTTTCTTAATGCTGTGCTGCCTCCACTTTTCTGGCCTGATGCTACAGATGGCTGGGCTCTCTCCTTTAAGTCAAATAACTTTGCATGGTAGCTGCTAATGTCCTGGGAACTGTCAGTCCGTGTGGACTGTCTGGTCGCTCGGGCCCATCTAACTAGGTACAGGAAAGACTCCTTCCCTTAGCTGCAGCTGACACCTCCTACAGTAACTAGTATTATGCACACTATTCTTGTGGGTAAACTTTAGTACTACGCTTTCCCTATTTAACAGATACACCAAATAACAAATATATACATTTAGCAGAACAATAAAATCCTCCCAAAGAATTGTGCAGTAAAAGACAATATTTTACTAAAATGTTATAACTTTATTGAAAAATATCATGTATTAAAGTAATTTTTTGTACAGCTGATAATAGGAGCACATGGAATCAAGATACAGAGCGAGCCCAAACAGAGGGAATCACTTAATAGAGAGCACTGCCGTGCAATAGCTATAACTATACAATAGAATAACAGGTAAATATTGCAGATAAATTAAGGGCTCCTTATACCTATGTATCTATGCCCCCGGAAGAAAGCAAGCGGCGAAACGCGTGGAGGGATCAGGAGCACTATAGGTATGAGGAGCCCTTAATTTATCTGCAATATTTACCTGCTATTCTATTGTATAGTTAATTTCTTGGCACTGCAGCACTTTATACTAGCATCTGCACGGCACTGTAAGCACCTTATAATTTCTATTGCACGGCAGTGCTCTCTTAAGTGATTCCCTCTGTTTGGGATATACTCAGTGTTTTCTTCAGCATTAGCACTATTGTTGTTTTTTGTCATTTGGGTTATACCCATTATAAATTGTGGTATTTGATAGCATTCATTAATTATTATCACTTTCATGTAGTATGATTTAATTTTACACTAGACATTGATATATTTATTGTGTTCGATATTGGTTCATCTCACATTGTTTTTCTGAATATTATTTACACATTTTTTAAATATTTTTTTTATACATTTTTTATATACATTTTTTAGCATGGTATTTTGGTATATTTATTATTAAATGTTGGGTTCGCTCTGTATCTTGATTCCATGTGCTCCTATTATCAGCTGTACAAAAAATTCCTTTAATACATTATATTATTTTTCAATAAAGTTATACAATTTTAGTAAAATATTGTCTTTTACTGCACAATTTTTTTTGGAGGATTTTATTGTTAATTGGTGCATGACAAGCTTAATTGTATATACAATTGGTTTCTTTTCTGATTGTATTTAGCAGAACAAGACATGGTAATACACCTGATTGTGTAGCAGTACCATTATATATGAGGTGATAGTACACTTAAATTATGTAGCAATATCAATACATGTTAACTTATGCACATACACTAATAACATACAGCACCGGGATGAGGGAAAAGAGCAATGACACAAACACATTTTACCATACACCCTACACTAGTTTACATAATAGATGCAGAAACGGGGAAGAAATTCTGCAACATCAAAATATCACCAAAAGCTGATCATGAGAACATAGCCTATGGGAGTAAAATTAGAATATGCGGACAACATATTTCTTAGAGCACAAGAAAAACATCTGTAGAAATCTGTCCTAAGTTACTGTCAACTTACATTTAGTAATGTTATTTATAACACAGTTGGCCTCATGGACTCATTGGGGTAAACAAGGTGTCGACTCATCAATATGTCAGCACTCACCAACACATCCAAGTGTAATATCACACTTTGTTATTACACAGTGATCCTTATTAATTCCAAAGTTTTAGACATTTTCTCTTGATTAAACCCTTAAGGACAAACTCTTTTTGACCTTTATGACTACAAAATTGTGATTTTAATTTCTGCATTCCAAAACTAACATTTACCATATTCTGAATATAATTTATCATCATTTGAATTCTGTTAATTTTAGTGCCAATGGGTCTCTCTGACCTTTCCCGGTACCTGTGGAATACGTTATGTACATGCATCACTGGGGGTAACTCCAATTCGAAGGTCCTAGGGCTGAGAACGGCTGACACAAAATACAGTCCAATCACCATAGAACTCCAGGTCCCAGATGAGTATTTCCATTTGATGTTTTTAGTGGACACCCATATGTACTCATTCACACACAGGTCCGGACCTGATCGTTTATTTCCATGCATGCGTTTGTCAACAGACGGTAATCTCCTTGAGGAACAGACAACAGAGGTATCCTCCTGTGTCACCAAACTCATACCTTCATGATATTCAGGGGGAACCACCACTCTCCCTTGATCCCTCCTCCTGAGAGGACATAGAGACTCAGGGTTTACCTATGGTGAGGGTTGAATTTGCCCCTATTCCTCAGTGGCACCTTATCTAATTCCACCGGAGAAGAAGGGGTAGGTTTCAGAAGGATGGCAGAGACCGTAGATCCCTGGCAAGTCTTTACAAGAATGGTCCCAATTCACTACTTCCCAGACTCCATTTCTATGACCGGATTGTGTCTCTTCAGCCAGGGAAAGCCAGAGATGATGGTAGTTCACATACCCTCCAAAGACGTAGCACGACAGGGACTCTTCATGAAGAGTTCCTATACGCAGGTTAATATTGTCTACGACTTGGGTCAGACTCCTCTGGCTGAGAGGGACAGAGTCAATCGCATGAATGGAAATGGGTCTCCCCAGCTTCCTACCAATCAGACCATGAGTCTCAACAAAGCGAGAATCCACCAGATTGACCCCAGCTCCACTATCCACAAGAACCGGTACCGTCTCAGTCTCCCCACCAACCACCACTTCTGCAGAGATGGAAAACTGAGATGTGAAGATGGAGGAAATGTACACACCCTGGTCATCTCCCTCCATATGACCAGGGGGACGTGGCTTTTGTGATGGAGAAGTACTTTGGTGCAAGCTAGGCAGACATTGATGAAATGATCTGTAATACCACAGTATAAACATACCCCTGTCCCACAGCAAACCACAGGCAACTCAGTTTGAGAGGAGACTCCAGCCACCTGCGTAGGTTTATTTGTCTGCACCAGTGTGTCCTGCTCCCTACAAAGAACAACAGGGGGTAGATTTGGTGTATGTTTCTCCCTAAGGCGTCTATCCACCCAGATCGCAAGGGCCATGGCAGCCTCCAATGACCCAGGAGTAGCATACTGCACCAGAGTATCCTGAAGCCTAGCTGACAGACCCTGACAAAAATGGCTCCTAAGAGCAAGGTTATTCCACGGAGTGTCAGTGGCCCATCTCCGGAACTCTGAGCAGTACTTCTCAGCCAGCCAACCCCCCTGCTTGACCTTACGGAGTCGAGACTCAGCCAGGAAAACACCATCAGGATCCCCATACACTAGCGCCAATGCCACAAAAAACTCGTCCACCAACCGCAAAGATGGTGAATCGGTCGGCAGGGAGAAGGCCCTGGATTGGGGATCACCCTTGAGAAGGGAGACTATAATCCCCACACGCTGTTCCTCACTCTCTGAAGAACGCAGGTGAAGCCTGAAATATCATTTACAGGCTTCTTTGAACACAATAAAGAACATGCCAGGGAGAGAAATTTTGGGTTCCAGTTGAGCCTGGACATGATCCGAGACCAAGTACCCGACACCTGCTGAAACTGCTTCACCACCTGAGTCCACAACTCAGTAACCTCATTCGTGAGGATCTGGATCAGGTGAGCAAAAGCCTTCGCTTGCACCATAGGTTCACAGGAAGAATGGTATGGTTGGTAATAATGTCACGACCCAACAGGGTTGGGACCAGCGGATGGCACAACACACATACAATGGGATGGAAAAAGGGGGAGGAACCCGTGACTATTCCTAAACTCCCCTAATGCCCTATGCTGGTCATCCCCCCCGCTGCCTTCACATGCCTCGTCCCTAACTGTCACCTCACTATACCCTGGGTAGTGTACTGGCTGGCAAGCACGCTAATATCACCACTGCAGATGGTATAAACACAGGTGGTAGTGACAAGTATGAGACAGAAAAGGAAAGGAACAATGAAAAACTTAGCTTAAGCTTCTGCTGCAAGCTCCACACAGCAGAGGATACAAAACCAGGCCTTCAAGCAGCTGATGCACAGATGGCACCAGAGCACTCCCAACTGCTAGCTGGTTTCCAGAGAAAATCTCTAGTACCAAAAGCCAGCTGATGCATCATGAAGCTATTTAAAGGATGGTGGGAGTGGTCACCACCAACATCAGCTGACCAGCAACACAGCAGCTGCCAGCAAGGAAACTGACATTAAGCCTTGCTGGCCCAAAAGTGAAAACCATGTTTAAATTAAAGCAGAACCAGAGTTGTCATGACTCCAAAAATGAGTCGTGACACTTAGTGATCTGGAGAATCATCCTGCCTAGTGAGTTTTACCGTATAGTGAACATGTAAATAAATTAAAAAAAAAAAAAAAAGTAGTGGAATTGCATTTTTTTTCTACATTTTCAACGGATTTTGAATTTTTTTCCCACTTTCAAGTACATCACATGATAAAATGAATGGTGTCATTCAAAAGTACAACTTGTCCTACAAACAATAAGCCCTTATACAGCTATATGAACAGAAAAATAAAAAGTTATGGTTCTTGGAAGAAGGGAAGGAAAAAAATGATAAAAAGGATAATAATCCCATCAGGAAGGGGATAAGTGGAGGTGAGGTAGTATGGGCAGACATGTATTTTTGTGCTTGGGTCCTTAGCAGCGATGAGCGAGTATGCTCGTTACTCAGGTTTCTCCGAGCATGCTCGGGTGGTCTCTGAGTATTTCAACGTGCCCGGAGACTTAGTTCATGTCGACGCAGCAGCATGATCTGCGGCTGCTAGACAGCTTGAATATATGTGGGGGTTGATTAACAAACAGGCAATCCCCACATGTATTCAAGCTGTCTAGCAGCTGCAAATCATGTAGCTATGTCAACATAAACTAAATCTCTGGGCACGCCAAAATACTTGCATACCACCCAAGCATGCTCGGAGAAACCAGAGTAACGAGGATACTCGCTCATCACTAGTCTTTTAGGACCTTACCAACGACCCTGAATATAGGCCTCTATTCATCATTGCAGGCCAATATTGGTGAACAGTGCACTGGAGTAAGATATGACAAATTTGTTAAAAGCCATGCATCTTTCAACTGCCATGTGCCACAACAAAAGTGTACTTCAATAATAGACTGATGTACATGTAAGGTACGCAGGGTGGTAGTCAAGGGTGAGTGGCTGCTGTGTTTCCAAACCCTGGCACAAGTAAATAGTGTCCCGTTTCTTTTGTTCTGTGTGCGTACATTATAACTCTTGCTGTTTAACTGTAAGGTTCCGCTGTTTCCACGATCCAGGAACAGCTGCACATTGAACAGGAGATCCTTGATCCTTTTCAAACAGTTTACCTTTACTTAACAGCCAAATCTCCTTTTTAGTAACAGCACAGTATGATGTTTTTTTTCCTGTTTCCTTCTGAGTTATCCTTTTCATATCTGGCACCGCTGGTCCCTGAGATACTTTGTCCGACTTTGCAGCTCTCATGGATTCCGACCCTCCTTTCTGATATGGTTCTCCATCTGGCTTTCCCTTCCAGAAAGTAATGAAGGCTTGCTCATCTGTATCTAATTTGGGCTGTAGGGCCCAGACATCCTGGTAAGGTCTGAAAAGTTAGTGGCGGCCGTCTGCTTGCTGCATAAATTTTGTACTCTTGTGCTTTTCAGCCCTCTGGCCTTGGTCTACACTTATCTATCCAATCTTCTCATCTAATCTAAAGTAGGAAGTGTTCCCCATTTTACCTAACCCTGCCCCTCCCATATTGGGGCTGATCCCAAACATGTTAACTGTTCCTATACTGTAACTCTACACTTCCTGATTCTATTGTAACCCCATCTACACTTTCCCAATCCTTATCTATATCTATTGCTTTATTCTATTCCTATACGTATGTCCTAATTTCTTACCCTAATACTTTCCCTATTCTTAGTACATTAACTCATTATGAATTCCACAACATTAGTATTTAAAACATTTTATAAAATTGTTCATATTACACCACTCATAAATCCAACATAAATTCGTTCACATTAGTACCTGTAATATTCTATGCATTTGAAATACATTTTTAATACACAAAAGGACACCCATTTTATTAGAGAGGAAAAATCATGTTTGTCCATTGTAATGAGTTTGATTTCCCTAATCCTGGCTCATCCTAGCTATTTTTTAAAAACCAGGTGGAACTAACCACGACTAGAGTAAAAAAGTCAAAAATTGCAGAACTTTTCTCAACTAGAAGTGCTAAGGCTCTCAGAATCACTCAATCCCCATAAAAAGCAAATTGTCTTCTATCTATGGAAGGGGCATAGTTTGATTTTTGGGAATAACTCTTTAAAAACTTTAAAGTGGTAGCACATTTGTGAAAAGTGTGTAATGCCCTAGAGTGTGTGTATTACTAAAATTGTGTAAATTATTTGTAATATGTAAAGCTTCATATGATCATAAATTATCTGTTACACCATTTTGAAAGGAAACAGTTAAGTCTCCTCACCATGACAGGTTGCTAAGAAAATAGTTTTGCTTGTGGAGTTATGTACATAAGAGATATAGCAAGAATAACTTTAGTGAGAGTCGAGAGTTGTAGTTTAGAAGGAAGGTTCATTGGTAGTGTTGAGCATTCCGATACTGCAAATATTGGGTATCGGCCGATATTTGCTGTATCGGAATTCCGATACCGAGTTCCGATATTTTTGCGATATCGGAAATCGGAATCGGAAGTGTGCGGTGCGTATGGTTCCCAGGGTCTGGAGGAGAGGAGACTCTCCTTCAGGCCCTGGGATCCATATTCATGTAAAAAATAAATAATAAAAATAAAAAATATGGATATACTCACCCCTCCGGCGGAGCCTGGACCTTAGCGGTGTAACCGGCAGCCTCCGTTCCTAAGAATGCAGGGAGTGAAGGATCTTCGATGACGTCGCGGCTTGTGATTGGTCGCGTGAGTGGTCACATGAGCGGTCACGCGACCAATCACAAGCCGCGACGTCATCGAAGGTCCTTGACTCTGCATTCTTAGGAACGGAGGCTGCCGGTTACAGCGCTAAGGTCCAGGGGCCGCCGGAGGGGTGAGTATATCAATATTTTTTTTTTTTATTCTTTATTTTATACATGAATATGGATCCCAGGGCCTGAAGGAGAGTTTCCTCTCCTTCAGACCCTGGGAACCATTCCGATATTTTGTGTCCCATTGATATGCATTGGTATCGGGTTATCGGTATCGGCGATATCCGATATTTTTTGGATATCGGCCGATCCAATCCGATACCGATACCTTTGCATATCGGAAGGTATCGCTCAACACTATTCATTGGGCATGAGTTCACGGACAGCTCAGAAAACATGAGGGACTTTATACGCCTGTTCCACCAGGGTGTTATGGAGCAGATAGTTGGAAAAAAGTGTGACTGAAGCTGTCATGGCCCAATAGGGGTTGTATGAGCAGATGGCACAATGCACACACAACGGAATGGTAAAAACGGGATAGAAAAGCCCTAATAATAGGGAATGAGGGATGGGACACCTCTTGAGCTCCAACCTGAGCTTCTCCCTTTACTCTCCTAACACCCTAAGCAGGTCCTTCCCCCTGCCACTGTCACGTACCTTGTCTCTAACTGTCACCTCACAATACACTGGCTAGTGAACCAGCTGGCAAGGACGCTAGCCTCACCACTGCAGATGGTACAAACACAGGGGATAGTGACAAGCACAAGACAGACAAGGCAAAAACACAAAACTTAGCACCAGGCTCCTCTGCCAAGCTCCATACAGCAGAGCATATGGAAAAAGGACCCCAAAATCCACATAAGAGGCAGATTCAGCATTGACACCAGAAAGCTGCAACTCTGAGGCTGGTCTACATAGAAACTCTATTCCCAACAGTCAGCTGATGCTTCAGGTGACTATTTAAAGGATGGTGGGAGTGGTCACCACCCACATCAGCTGACTAGCAACACAGCAGCTGCCAGAAAGGAAACAGACATTAACCCTTGCTGGCCTGAAAGGAAAAAAGCTACATTTAAATTATAGCGAAACCAGAGCTGACATGAATCCAAACCTGAATAGTGACAGAACCTTTGTGATGTCTACTACTAGGATGGAGTGATGCCCTGATTCTTTTGTGTACACAGGTCTACTGCAATTGCAAGCGTGCTAGAATGCTGGAAGAACACTCAGCCAAAAGTAAGTTACACATAGGAATTATTGGGAAAATGTCTGCTAACACCACTCACACGTAATGAAAGTTAGGCTGGTTTCACACTTGTGTAGGGTATAGCTGCGGAGGGCTGCATACTTCCTCTGCTAAGCCCTGCCCACTGCCACACCTCCTCCATTCAGCCCCGCCTACGTCGGCATGCGTCCTGCTGTACCTATCTTTAACATTGGGTACGCAGGCCATGCAAATGTATGCTGATGCCTCCGCATGCGTCGTTATTACGCTGCACCGAACTGCAGCTAACGCAACATGTTGCATTTTGTTGTGGTTTAGCTTAAATCTGTCCTCTTCCTTTTCTTCTGCAGCCCTTCCAATGAATTATTACTGTTGTAAAAGTTTCTTATACTCTTATACCTGTGACTGACAGTGATTCTAGAAACATTATTCGCTGTTTGGGAGATGAATTAAAATCAGTTACTTACTACTTACACTGCAAAGATAACATGAAACTTCCTGATAAGTTTTATTTTGAGTTTCTGCTCCAAAAGCCACAGGGTTGTAAACCTGACATGAAATATTCTTTTCTGTCTTGGTGAACAATCACTCTTTGTTCCTGCCTAGTTTATTCCAATGTGAGGAATCACAAGTCCAAAGTCGCATAGAGTTGAACCCAAAGTTTGGACAATCCCTTTAAAGGTGCCAAGAACCAGAAGATGACAAAAATGGCCCAATGAAGACCGTTCTGATAACCAGATAAAGAAGACCGGACCAGACTGAGGGTATCTCTGCAGAGCAGGTGATGGCAGAGTGAATATAATTTTTGTAGTTTATTTTATCTATTTTTATTATGTTCTGGGATTAACTCATCACTATTCGCAACCTTTATACAACTTTATAATGTATGGTAGATAAATCTCTGCACTTTTTTGCAAGGTAAATAAATCTTAGCACATCCTCTACTATATTAATCCTTAAAAACAGAATTACATTTTTATCTCTTTGGATAAGTCTCATGTCATGTTAATGAGCGGCAAGTCACATTATCTGTTATCACTTGATCATGAGATTATATCTATATTACGAGCACATGTCCTAAAAGAAGGAGCACCACTGTCTAGTTCCAGCATCTATCAGCACGCTAACGGGAAAACTCAATTGAGGAAGATGCCACTACATCAGATTATTGACCCATTACGTCTGGGTCGATGTTAATTTAGACGTTAATTTACTACACTACTGCCTTAGTCATCTTCTGTTTTCACGCTAGAACAGTCATGAACTTGATGCCGGTATGGTAGCTTTACTGGAAGATTCCATTCAGAAATAGTTTAGTAGAGAATGGGCTGTTTTTTTTTTTAATAAAATGTTGTACAATCTGAGCATAATCCTCATAATAAACACGTATTTACATGGAATTTTGTTTATAGCACTGATCAGTACTGAAGTCACCCAAGGCTGTAATGGGGCTCTATCTATACACATTAGAACAAACACAAGTCAGTTTTTTTTTTCTTGTTAACATAAAAGGACAAGTTTTCATCAGTTTGTTCCATCCGATTTTCATCTGTAATAGATGCCTCAAAGAAATAGAAAAAGTGGCACTCACCTTCCATAAAAATTCACTTAACCCCTTCACCCCCAAGGGTGGTTTGCACGTTAAAATGACCAGGCCAATTTTTACAATTCTGACCACTGTCCCTTTATGAGGTTATAACTCTGGAACACTTCAACGGATCTTGGCGATTCTGACATTGTTTTCTCGTGACATATTGTACTTCATGATGGTGGTAAAATTTCTTTGATATAACTTGCGTTTATTTGTTAAAAAACCGGATATTTGGCGAAAATTTTGAAAATTTTGCAATTTTTCAAATTTGAATTTTTATGCCCTTAAATCACATACATATGTCACGCAAAATACTTAATAAGTAACATTTCCCACATGTCTACTTTACATCAGCACAATTTTGGAACCAAATTTTTTTTTTGTTATTGAGTTATAAGGGTTAAAAATTGACCAGCAATTTCTCATTTTTACAGCACCATTTTTTTTCGGGGACCACATCTCATTTGAAGTCATTTTGAGGGGTCTATATGACAGAAAATACCCAAGTGTGACACCATTCTAAAAACTGCACCCCTCAAGGTGCTCAAAACCACATTCAAGAAATTTATTAACCCTTCAGGTGTTTCACAGGAATTTTTGGAATGTTTGAAAAAAAGTTAAATGTTCATTTTTATTTACACAAAATTTATTTCAGCTCCAATTTGTTTTATTTTACCAAGGGTAACAGGAGAAAATGGACCCAAAAGTTGTTGTACAATTTGTCCTGAGTACGCTAATACCCCATATGTGGGTGTAAACCACTGTTTGGGCGCATGGCAGAGCTCGGAAGGAGAGGAGCGCCATTTGACTTTTCAATGCAAAATTGACTGGAATTGACAATGGACGCCATGTTGCGTTTGGAGAGCCCCTCATGTGCCTAAACATTGAAACCCCCCACAACTGACACCATTTTGGAAAGTAGACCCCGTAAGGAACTTATCTAGATGTGTGGTGAGCACTTTGACCCAACAAGTGCTTCACAGAAGTTTATAATGCAGAGCCGTAAAAATAAAAAATCATATTTTTTCACAAAAATGATCTTTTGACCCCCATTTTTTTATTTTCCCAAGGGTAAGAGAAGAAATTAGACCACAAAAGTTGGTTTGCAATTTGCCCTGAGTACAACGATACCCCATATGTGGGTGTAAACCATTGTTTGGGCGCAGGGCAGAGCTCGGAAGGGAAGGAGCGCCATTTGACTTTTCAATGGAAAATTGACTGGAATTGAGATGGGATGCCATGTTGCGTTTGGAGAGCCCCTGATGTGCCGAAACATTGAAACCCCCCACAAGTGACACCATTTTGGAAAGTAGACCCCTTTAAGGAACTTATCTAGATGTGTGTTGAGCACTTTGACCCAACAAGTGTTTCACTACAGTTTATAACGCAGAGCCGTAAAAATAAAAATTCCTCTTTTATTTCACAGAAATGATTTTTTAGCCCCCAGCTTTGTATTTTTACAATTGTAACATAATAAATTGGACCCCAAAAGTTGTTGTCCAATTTGTCCTGAGTACGCTGATACCCCATATGTGGGGGGAACCACTGTTTGGGCGCATGACAGAGCTCGGAAGGGAAGGAGCGCCATTTGGAATGCAGACTTAAATGGATTGGTCTGCAGGCATCACGTTGCATTTGCAGAGCCCCTGATGTACCCAAACAGTAGAAACCCCCCACAAGTGACACCAAATTGGAAACTAGACCTCCCAAGGAACTTATCTAGATGTGTTGTGAGAACTTTGAACCCCCAAGTGTTTCACTACAGTTTATAACGCAGAGCCGTGAAAATAAAAATTCCTCTTTTATTTCACAGAAATGATTTTTTAGCCCCCAGCTTTGTATTTTTACAAGGGTAACATAATAAATTGGACCCCAAAAGTCGTTGTCCAATTTGTCCTGAGTATGCTGATACCCCATATGTGGGGGGAAGCACTGTTTGGGCGCATGACAGAGCTCGGAAGGGAAAGAGCGCCATTTGGAATGCAGACTTAAATGGATTGGTCTGCAGGCGTCACGTTGCATTTGCAGAGCCCCTGATGTACCCAAACAGTAGAAACCCCCCACAAGTGACCCCAAATTGGAAACTAGACCTCCCAAGGAATGTATCTAGAGGTGTTGTGAGAACTTTGAACCCACAAGTGTTTCACTACAGTTTATAACGCAGAGCCGTGAAAATAAATTTTTTATTTTTTTCACAAAAATGATTTTTTAGCCCCCAGTTTTGTATTTTCACAAGGGTAACAGGATAAATTGGACCCCAAAAGTTGTTGTCCAATTTGTCCTGTGTTCGCTGATACCCCATATGTGGGGGTAAACCACTGTTTGGGCGCATGGCAGAGCTCGGAAGGGAAGGAGCGCCGTTTGGAATGCAGACATAGATGGATTGGTCTGCAGGCGTCACGTTGCATTTGCAGAGCCCCTGATGTACCTAAACAGTAGAAACCCCCCACAAGTGACCCCATATTGGAAATTAGACCCCCAAGGAACTTATCTAGATGTGTTGTGAAAACTTTGAACCCTCAAGTGTTTCACTACAGTTTACAACGCAGAGCCGTGAAAATAAAAAATCTTTTTTTTCCCACAAAACTTATTTTTTAGCCCCCAGTTTTGTATTTTCCCAAGGGTAACAGGAGAAATTGGACCCCAAAAGATGTTGTCCAATTTGTCCTGAGTACGCTGATACCCCATATATTGGGGTAAACCCCTGTTTGGATACACGGGAGAGCTCTGAAGGGAAGGAGCACTGTTTTACTTTTTCAACGCAGAATTGTCTGGAATTGAGATCGGATGCCATGTCCCGTTTGGAGAGCCCCTGATGTGCCTAAACAGTGGAAACCCCCCAATTATAACTGAAACCCTAATCCAAACACACCCCTTACCCT
Source organism: Ranitomeya variabilis (assembly GCF_051348905.1). Classification (NCBI taxonomy): domain Eukaryota; kingdom Metazoa; phylum Chordata; class Amphibia; order Anura; family Dendrobatidae; genus Ranitomeya; species Ranitomeya variabilis. Next base: position 707,998,717 of record NC_135234.1, on the reverse strand, counting down.
AATCCAAACGGTAACCCTAACCACACCCCTAACCCTGACACACCCCTAACCCTAATCCCAACCCTATTCCCAACCGTAAATGTAATCCAAACCCTAACCCTAACTTTAGCCCCAACCCTAACTGTAGCCTTAACCCTAGCCCTAACCCTAGCCCTAACCCTAGCCCTAACCCTAGCAATAACCCTAACCCTAGCCCTAACCCTAGCCCTAACCCTAGCCCTAACCCGAGCCCTAACCCTAGCAATTACCCTAGCCCTAACCCTAGCCCTAGCCCTAGCAATAACCCTAGCCCTAACCCTTGCCCTAACCCTAGCAATAAGCCTAGCTCTAACCCTAACCCTAGCCCTAACCCTAGCCCTAACCCTAACCCTAGCCCTAACCCTAACCCTAGCTCTAACCCTAATGGGAAAATGGAAATAAATACATTTGTTTTATTTTTTTTATTTTTCCCTAACTAAGGGGGTGATGAAGGGGGGTTTGATTTACTTTTATAGCGGGTTATTTAGCGGATTTTTATGAATGGCAGCCGTCACACACTGAAAGACGCTTTTTATTGCAAAAAATATTTTTTGCGTTACCACATTTTGAAAGCTATAATTTTTCCATATTTGAGTCCACAGAGTCATGTGAGGTCTTGTTTTTTGTGGGACGAGTTGACGTTTTTATTGGTAACATTTTCGGGCACATGACATTTTTTGATCGCTTTTTATTCCGATTTTTGTGAGGCAGAATGATAAAAAACCAGCTATTCATGAATTTCTTTTGGGGGAGGCGTTTATACCGTTCCGCGTTTGGTAAAATTGATAAAGCAGTTTTATTCTTCGGGTCAGTACGATTACAGCGATGCCTCATTTATATCATTTTTTTATGTTTTGGCGCTTTTATACGATAAAAACTATTTTATAGAAAAAATTATAGGTTGGGTCGTTACGGACGCGGCGATACTAAATATGTGTACTTTTATTGGTCTTTTTTATTTAGATAAACAAATGTATTTATGGGAATAATATATATATTTTTTCTTTATTCAGGAATTTTTTTTATTTTTTTATTTTTTACACATGTGGAAATGTTTTTTTTTACTTTTTTACTTTGTCCCAGGGGGGACATCACAGATCGCTGATCTGACAGTTTGCACAGCACTCTGTCAGATCAGCGATCTGACTTACAGCGCTGCAGGCTTACCAGCGCTTGCTCTGAGCAGGCGCTTGGTAAGCCACCTCCCTGCAGGACCCAGATGCAGGGAGAAGAGGTAAGAGACGCTCGGAGCAACGCGACGATCACATCGCGTTGCTCCGAGGGTCTCAGGGAAGCCTGCAGGGAGCCCCCTCCCTGCGCGATGCTTCCCTATACTGCCGGAACACTGCGATCATGTTTCATCGCAGTAGACCGGGGGTTAATGTGCTGGGGGCGGTCCGTGACCGCTCCTGGCACATAGTGCCGGATGTCAGCTGCGATAGTCAGCTGACACCCGGCCGCGATCGGCCGCGCTCCCCCCGTGAGCGCGGCCGATCGCATATGACGTACTATTAAGTCCCAGGTCACCTTGACGGGATAGTACGTCATATGGGATTAAGGGGTTAAAAACATGATAGGGAGGAACAGGGATGCCCTGTGGATGATGTCCGTTTCGTGTATAAGACTTCTACGGGTCCAACATCCCAGGTCGCTGTTATAAGGGAAACGGCCGTCATCCACAGCTCATCACGCTTCCTCCCTAACATATTTTAATGATGTCAAATTAAAGTAAATTTTTATGGATGGTGAGTGCCACTTTTTCTATTTTTTAATCATCTTTTACAACTGTCTTTCATCAAGTCAGCTACTTTTTCTATTTTTTTAAGCATATATTACAATTGTCTTTCATCAAGTCGGGCACAACGAGATCAATCTATAGATATAAGAGGCATCATGATTACTCGCTAATCCCCCTGCACAGTAGCTCCGCCCCCACACATCACCACATATAATACCGCCCCCACCCCATTACCACACACAATCTTGCCCCCACCACATTACCACACACAATCCCACCCCCCCACCATGTTACCACACACAATCCCGCCCCCACCACATTACCACACACAATCCCGCCCCCCACCACATTACCACACATAATCCCGCCCCCCACACCATTACCACACACAATCCCGCCCCCACCACATTACCACACATAATCCCGCCCCCACCACATTACCACACATAATACCGCCCCCACCACATTACCACACATAAAACGGCCCCCACCACATTACCACACATAATCCCGCCCCCACCACCACATTACCACACATAATCCTGCCCCCCCACCACATTACCACACATAATCCTGCCCCGCACCACATTACCACACACAATACCACCCCCCCACCACATTACCACACATAATCCCGCCCCCCACCATATTACCACACATAATCCCACCCCCCCACATTACCACACGAGGCTCTGTCCCCACACATTACCACACGAGGATCCGTCCCCACACATTACCACACGAGGATCCGTCCCCACACATTACCACACGAGGCTCCATCCCCCCACATTACCCCACGAGGATCCATCCCCACACATTACCACACGAGGCTCCGTACCCACACATTACCACATGAGGCTCCATCCTCACACATTACCACACGAGGCTCTGTCCCCACACATTACCACACAAATCCAGTTTGCTTTTGATTTTACACTGTGAATAAAATGTATTAGTATTATTCTGATTTTTTATTATTATTATTGTTATTAACTTCATTTTAAGTTAATTTACCACCTGCGTAAGCGCTATTGAATGTTGTCATTATTTACTTTAGTTTAATCACTAGCAGCGTTAATTAGATAGCAATGAGCATGCCGAGCGCTAGCTGGCTGGAAACAGCTAGTGTAATCACATAGTGTATAATATACAGTGTGTCGTATCTGAGCGGCGCTCTATAAAACGGTCCCACTAGTTAGCCCCTACAGTGAACACCATAAAAAACTACGGTAAATAAAAAACAAGGCAAAAAACAATGCTTTATCGTCATATCGCTGGAAAAAGTGCAATACAACGTGATAAAAAAGAAAGATGTAAATAAAATTGGTACCGTGTCCACCCCCCTGCTTAATGCAGGATTCACTAAACCATCCCAGACAGATGTCTTTCCAGCCTCTGTTTGAAGACTTTCATTGAAGGAGAACTCACCACCTCTCATGGCAGCCTGTTCCACTCATTGATCACCCTCACTGTCAAAAAGTGCTACAAAATGCATGCTGGGAGAACAGAAGCCACAGTTTACAGAGCCATCTTGGTCCAATTGCACCCTGCAAGATAAAGTGCAAAAAAACATATCAATGTATGCAAGGTATTGGTTAATATTGGGGCCCAATATATAAGCTGGCAACCCACGTCAAGGGTCCTTACATTTTTGCCAGTCCTAACGCTAAACCTCTCCTAACGCTAATCAAACAAGGCTTTTTTGATTAGCGTTAGGAGATGTTTAGCGTTAGGACTGCACATCAAGGGTCCTGACATTTTTGCCAGTGTTAATGCTAAACTTCTCCTAACGCTGGTCAGTGTAGAGCGCCGGATAAATGTGATCCCAAGCATTATATAAAATGTTACAAATAAAATCTTCAACTCAACACACAAAAAAAAGCCCCACTTATATTTGTTATTTGTCAACGGAAATATAGGGGGCTTCCACGTTACTTGTAGCACAAAGGCTCTGGAAAAACGAAATGGTTTCTCACCCGCCAAAAGAAATTCAGCAAATTCTCTGCTCCAAAATCCAAATGCCCCCCTCCCTTCTGAGCCCCAGTGTGCCTAAACAACATTTAGTGCCCACATGTTTGGCATTTCTGTAATGAGAGCCCGCCTAACTTACAGGTGCGTTTTTCCAGAAGCATAATGGACAGCTGGGCATAATGTACTGGTGACTGCAACGTACTGGTCAATACAACAGCAGTTTGCAATTTTTACTCAGCAATATCCACTGCTGCCTGTTTCTGGAAAATACCCATGGAGTCAAAATCGTCACTACATCTGTTGATAAATTCCCAAAGTGTTATAATTTCCAAAATGGGGTCACTTGAGGGGGGGGGGATGCTGCTTTTCTAGCACTTACAGGCTCTTTATATGGAATCCACAAACTAGACTAGGAAAATCTGTGTTCCAGGAGGCAAATAATGCTCTGTCCCTTTCGAATCACTCCGCATGGCAAAGTAGTACTGTACAGCCACATATGGAGTATTTCTACATTCAGCAGAAATTGTGGGACAAATTCTGGTGCCATTTTGAAACATTTCCCAGTTTGAAAATGTAAAACTTGGGGCTAACACACAATCTTGGTGGTAAAAATGTCAATTATTTTTTCTTCACAGCCCAATGGTATGAAAGTTTGTGACACACCTGTGGTGTCAATATAATCACTGCACCCCTAGATGAATTCATTGAGAGGTTTAATTGGTAAAATGGGGCCACGTATGGGGGCTTCTGCTGTTCTGGCACCTCAAAGGCTCTGCCAATGTAACATGGCACACTCAAACAAGTTCAGCAAAATCTGAACTGCAATATGGCGCTACTTCCCTTCTTAGCTTTGGACTGTGCCTCAAAAGTAGTTTTAGACCACATATGGGGTATCTGTGAACTCAGGAGAAATTGCACAACAAACTTTGGGATCTGTTTTATCCTTTTGCCCTTGTGAAAATACAAAATTTGTAGCTAAAAAAGATTTTTGTGGGAAAAATTTGACTTTTTTATTTCCATGTCTCTACGATATAAAAAATTTATGAGAAGCTCATGTGCTTTCAAGGTGCTCAATTTACTTTTAGATAAGTTCCATAAGGAGTATAGTTTCCACAATGGTGTCACCTGTTGGGGGTTGCCACTGTTTAGGCACATCAGGGGCTCTTTAAACGCGACATGGCGTCCGCTAATTATTCCATCAAATTTTGCATTCAAAAAGTCAAATGACGCACCTTCTCTTCCAAGCCCTGCTGTGCGCCGAAATAGTAGTATTTCCCCACATATGGGGTATCGGCAAACTCAGGAAAAATTGCACAACAAATTACATGGAGCAATTTCTCCCGTCACCCTTATGAAAATGCAAACTATGGAGTTAAAAATATTTATTTGGTAAAAATATGTTTTGTTCATTTTCACGGTTCTACACTATAAACTTCTGTGAAGCACCTTCAAGGTGCTCAATACACATCCAGATAAGGTCCCAAAGGGGTCTAGTTTCCAAAATGGTGTCACTTGTTGGGGGTTTCCACTGTTTAGGCACATCAGGGGCTCTCCATACACGACATGGCAACCGCTAATTATTCCAGCATATTTTAAATTTAAAAAATCAAATAGCGCTCCTTCCCTTCCAAACCCTGCCGTGTGACCAAACATTCAATCGAAAAGTCATTAAGCAGACTATAACACTGTGGCCGAGGGTGAACAAGTATCACTCTCCCATCATAGTCACCAAAGAAAGGTAACTGAAAGAGACTACTCCCGAAAACAGTATACAGAAAAAGATGGAGTAAACAAAATGTCCCACCAATCATTATAAAAATATAAATTTTTATTCAATATAAATAATGTGTACAAATACATCAATATGCATGTTCCAATATAGACCCAAATACACAGGAGGCAAAAGGAAAAAACAAGTGATAGCCTTGAGAGGGAGTGAGAGACAAAATGTATTCCCTCATGGTATCAGCATAGTTGCAATCAAATCAAGCAGAGTTCAAGGACTCAGCCCATCACAATTCTATGATACAATCCATAAACCATAGGTCCAGAACTCCTGCAATTAAGTCAACGCTTACCGATAAGTAGGGATGTCTCCCACGACCTCCCTAGGTGCCCCTGACACGCATTTCATGGTCCAGCTTTCTCAAAGGGGATATGTATCAGCTAGTCTCACAAGTTTAAATAGTACTATACCGGAAATGCCAATGATCGCAGCGCACGTGTCCCGGACTACATTTCCCATCTCCCCCATGGCCGTCACAGACAGAGTGCGCATGTAGGCAGAATCCCGTCCAGTGATCATGAGACATGTGCACTCATCAGAAGTTGATAGCCACTAAGGAGGTGGAGACAAATGCAGTCAGGGCGCACGCGCGCACCATCGGTGGCCATTTTACTGAAGCCCAAAGCGGACGGCCGAGAACTAAAGGTAATCGTAACATCTTTTACTCCATCGGAAACAGAGGTCTCTCTATACCCAAGTAAAGTATATTTAAGAGTGAAACTGTGACAGAAAGTTAGTTCATACTACAACAAGCCCTAACATCAATAATGAATAAATAAAGTGCTGGAATACTTAGTGAAAACATGATAAATATGTCATATCATAGAGTCAAAGGAGATCAAATTTAAAGTGCAACGTGCATATCATAACATGTATACAGGGTGCTATGGGCTGAAAACAGCCACTAAAATTAATACACCTAAAAAAAACAATAATCTGGTATAAATTATACTAGCCTACAACAACAAACAAAAATACATAAAAAGTATAATATACATCCTCTTTTCCTCAGTGTGAATCTTCAAAGGAAGAAACGATGATCTTGGAAGACCGCCCAAAAGTTCCTAGAAAGGCCAAGTTCTTCATTAAGGTGAGTAGACACAAACTAAAGGAGACAACAAGTAATAATGTTAAAACACAATAAAAGCAGAGTGGCAATACACTTACAGAGCAGGGAATAGAGAAACCAAAAACGAACGTAATTACATTCTAGGATTTATATCCCACAATACATTGGTGGAATTAGGACCACCCAAAAACCCATCATGCGTATACCTAATAGGTGGAGTCAAGCAATGGACCAATTACAGGAAGGGAGCGAAACTCAATTTCTCATTAAATCTGTTATGACCCCAGTGGACAGGGTCTCAGAGGAACGTGTAAGTCTGCAAGATACAAAAATCCAGCTCATAGGGCTTTGGTAGCTGGGTTGACCAAATAGCTACTCCTAACGCCAACACTAGAAGTAGCCGGGGATCATGCCTACGGTGATCGCTAGATGACTCGCGCCAGCCGGAGAATCTAACTACCCCTAGGAGAAGAAAACAAAGACCTCTCTTGCCTCCAGAGAAAGGGACCCCAAAGCAAGATACAAGCCCCCCACAAATAATAACGGTGAGGTAAGAGGAAATGACAAACACAGAAATGAACCAGGTTCAGCAAAGAGAGGCCAGCTTACTAATAGCAGAATATAGCAAGATAACTTATCTGGTCAACAAAAACCCTATAAAAATCCACGCTGGAGATTCAAGAACCCCCGAACCGTCTAACGGTCCGGGGGGAGAACACCAGCCCCCTAGAGCTTCCAGCAAAGGTCAGGATACAGATAGGAACAAGCTGGACAAAAATACCAAACAAAACAAAAGCAAAAAGCAAAGAAGCAGACTTGCTTGAAAAACAGGAACCAGGATCAGAGGACAAGAGCACAGCAGATTAGCTCTGATTTCAACGATGCCAGGCATTGAACTGAAGGTCCAGGGAGCTTATATAGCAACGCCCCTGAACTAACGGCCCAGGTGAGGATATAGGAAAAGACAGACGCTCCAGAGTCAAATCACTAATGACCACTAGAGGGAGCAAAAAGCAAAATCACAACAGTACCCCCCCCTTAGTGAGGGGTCACCGAACCCTCACCACGACCACCAGGGCGATCAGGATGAGCGGCATGAAAGGCACGAACTAAATCGGCCGCATGAACATCAGAGGCGACCACCCAGGAATTATCTTCCTGACCATAGCCCTTCCACTTGACCAGGTACTGAAGCCTCCGCCTGGAGAGACGAGAATCCAAGATCTTCTCCACCACGTACTCCAACTCGCCCTCAACCAACACCGGGGCAGGAGGCTCAGCAGAAGGAACCACAGGCACAACGTACCGCCGCAACAAGGACCTATGAAACACGTTGTGGATAGCAAACGACACAGGTAGATCCAGGCGAAAGGATACAGGATTAAGAATTTCCAATATCTTGTAAGGACCAATAAAACGAGGTTTAAATTTGGGAGAGGAAACCTTCATAGGAACAAAGCGGGAAGAAAGCCACACCAAATCCCCAACACGTAGTCGGGGACCCACACCGCGGCGGCGGTTGGCAAAGCGCTGAGCCCTCTCCTGTGACAACTTCAAGTTGTCCACCACAAGATTCCAGATCCGCTGCAACCTATCCACCACAGAATCCACCCCAGGGCAGTCAGAAGGTTCCACATGACCCGAAGAAAAACGAGGGTGGAAACCAGAGTTGCAGAAAAACGGCGAAACCAAGGTGGCGGAACTAGCCCGATTATTAAGGGCAAACTCAGCTAACGGCAAGAAGGTCACCCAATCGTCCTGATCAGCAGAGACAAAACACCTCAAATAAGCCTCCAAAGTCTGATTAGTTCGCTCCGTCTGTCCATTAGTCTGAGGATGGAAAGCAGACGAAAACGACAAGTCAATGCCCATCCTACTACAAAAGGATCGCCAGAATCTGGAAACGAACTGGGATCCTCTGTCTGACACAATATTCTCAGGGATGCCGTGCAAACGAACCACGTTCTGGAAAAACACAGGAACCAGATCGGAAGAGGAAGGCAGTTTAGGCAAAGGAACCAAATGGACCATCTTGGAGAAGCGATCACATATCACCCAGATAACAGACATGCCCTGAGACACCGGAAGATCAGAAATGAAATCCATGGAGATATGTGTCCAAGGTCTCTTAGGGACAGGCAAGGGCAAGAGCAACCCGCTGGCACGAGAACAGCAAGGCTTAGCTCGAGCACAAGTCCCACAGGACTGTACAAATGACCGCACATCACTAGACAAGGAAGGCCACCAAAAGGATCTGGCCACCAGATCTCTGGTGCCAAAAATTCCTGGGTGACCTGCCAACACCGAGGAATGAACCTCGGAAATGACTCTGCTGGTCCACTTATCAGGCACAAACAGTCTGTCAGGTGGACAAGAATCAGGCCTATCAGCCTGAAATCTCTGCAACACACGTCGCAGATCAGGAGAAATAGCTGACAAGATAATACCATCCTTAAGAATACCAACAGGTTCAGCGACTCCAGGAGCATCAGGCACAAAGCTCCTGGAAAGAGCATCGGCCTTCACATTCTTTGAACCTGGTAAATACGAGACAACAAAGTCAAATCGGGAGAAAAACAATGACCAGCGGGCCTGTCTAGGATTCAGGCGTTTAGCAGACTCGAGATACATCAGATTTTTGTGATCAGTCAAGACCACCACACGATGCTTAGCACCCTCGAGCCAATGACGCCACTCCTCAAATGCCCATTTCATGGCCAACAACTCCCGATTGCCCACATCATAATTTCGCTCCGCAGGCGAAAACTTCCTAGAGAAAAAGGCGCAAGGTCTCATAACAGAGCAACCAGGGCCTCTCTGCGACAAAACGGCCCCTGCTCCAATCTCTGAAGCATCCACCTCAACTTGAAAGGGAAGCGAGACATCAGGCTGGCACAAAACAGGCGCCGAAGTAAACCGACGTTTCAACTCCTGGAAAGCCTCCACGGCAGCAGGAGCCCAATTAACCACATCGGAGCCCTTCTTGGTCATATCCGTCAAAGGTTTCACAATGCTAGAAAAGTTAGCGATAAAACGACGGTAGAAGTTAGCGAAACCCAAGAACTTCTGAAGACTCTTAACTGACGAGGGCTGAGTCCAATCAAGAATAGCTCGGACCTTGACTGGGTCCATCTCCACAGCAGAAGGGGAAAAAACGAACCCCAAAAAGGGAACCTTCTGTACACCAAAAAGACACTTTGAGCCTTTGACAAACAAAGAATTTTCACGCAAAATTTTAAAGACCATCCTGACCTGCTCCACATGCGAGTCCCAATTATCAGAAAAAAACAGAATATCATCCAGATAAACGATCAGAAATTTATCCAGATAGTTCCGGAAAATGTCATGCATAAAGGACTGAAAAACTGAAGGGGCATTAGAGAGCCCAAAAGGCATCACCAAGTACTCAAAATGACCTTCGGGCGTATTGAATGCGGTTTTCCATTCATCCCCTTGCTTAATGCGCACAAGGTTGTACGCACCACGAAGGTCTATCTTGGTAAACCACTTGGCACCTTTAATCCGGGCAAACAAGTCAGACAACAGCGGCAAAGGATACTGAAATTTGACAGTGATCTTATTTAAAAGCCGATAGTCAATACAAGGCCTCAAAGATCCGTCCTTTTTAGCCACAAAAAAGAATCCCGCACCAAGAGGGGAAGAAGACGGACGGATGTGTCCTTTCTCCAGAGACTCCTTGATATATGAACGCATAGCGGTATGTTCAGGTATCGACAGATTAAACAGTCTTCCCTTAGGAAATTTACTGCCTGGAATCAAATCTATTGCACAGTCACATTCCCTATGAGGAGGCAATGCACTGGACCTGGACTCGCTAAAGACATCCTGATAATCAGACAAGTACTCCGGAACTTCCGAAGGCGTAGAAGAAGCAATAGACACAGGCAGGGAATCCTCATGAATACCACGACAGCCCCAACTAGACACTGACATTGCCTTCCAGTCAAGGACTGGATTATGGGTCTGTAACCATGGCAGCCCCAAAACAACCAAATCATGCATTTTATGTAGAACGAGAAAACGTATCACCTCGCGGTGTTCAGGAGTCATGCACATGGTAACCTGTGTCCAATACTGCGGTTTATTTTCTGCTAATGGCGTAGCATCAATACCCCTAAGAGGGATAGGATTTTCTAATGGTTCAAGAATAAAACCACAGCGCTTAGCAAATGAGAGATCCATAAGACTCAGGGCAGCACCTGAATCTACAAACGCCATGACAGGATAAGATGACAGTGAGCAAATCAAAGTTACAGACAGAATAAACTTAGGATGCAAATTACCAACGGTGACAGGACTAACAACCTTAGATATACGTTTAGAGCATGCTGAGATAACATGTGTAGAATCACCACAGTAGTAGCACAAGCCATTCCGGCGTCTATGAATTTTCCTCTCATTTCTAGTCAGGATTCTATCACATTGCATCAAATCAGGTGTCCGTTCAGACAACACCATGAGGGAATTTGCGGTTTTGCGCTCCCGCAACCGCCGGTCAATTTGAATAGCCAGGGACATGGTATCATTCAGACCTGTGGGAATGGGAAAACCCACCATAACATTCTTAATGGCCTCAGAAAGGCCATTTCTAAAATTAGCGGCCAGTGCACACTCGTTCCAATGTGTCAGCACGGACCATTTCCGAAATTTTTGGCAATACACCTCAGCCTCGTCCTGGCCCTGAGACATAGCCAGCAAGGCTTTCTCTGCCTGAATCTCAAGATTGGGTTCCTCATAAAGTAAACCGAGCGCCAGAAAAAACGCATCAATATCAGCCAATGCCGGATCTCCTGGCGCCAACGAAAAAGCCCAATCCTGAGGGTCACCCCGTAAGAATGAAATAACAATTTTTACTTGTTGAGCAGAGTCTCCAGACGAACAAGGTTTCAGGGACAAAAATAATTTACAATTATTCCTGAAATTCCTAAACTTAAATCGGTCTCCTGAAAACAGTTCAGGAATCAGAATCTTGGGTTCAGACCTAGGATTTCTGGTAACATAATCTTGTATACCCTGCACACGAGCGGCAAGCTGGTCCACACTTGTAATCAAGGTCTGGACATTCATGTCTGTAGCAAGCTTAAGCCACTCTGAGGTAAAGGGGAAAAGAAAAAAAAAAAATGAGAGAGGGAAAAAAAAAACTCAAAATTTTCTTTCTTATAATCCCACTTCTGCAATGCATTAAACATTTAATACTGGCCTGGCATACTGTTATGACCCCAGTGGACAGGGTCTCAGAGGAACGTGTAAGTCTGCAAGATACAAAAATCCAGCTCATAGGGCTGTGGTAGCTGGGTTGACCAAATAGCTACTCCTAACGCCAACACTAGAAGTAGCCGGGGATCATGCCTACGGTGATCGCTAGATGACTCGCGCCAGCCGGAGAATCTAACTACCCCTAGGAGAAGAAAACAAAGACCTCTCTTGCCTCCAGAGAAAGGGACCCCAAAGCAAGATACAAGCCCCCCACAAATAATAACGGTGAGGTAAGAGGAAATGACAAACACAGAAATGAACCAGGTTCAGCAAAGAGAGGCCAGCTTACTAATAGCAGAATATAGCAAGATAACTTATGTGGTCAACAAAAACCCTATAAAAATCCACGCTGGAGATTCAAGAACCCCCGAACCGTCTAACGGTCCGGGGGGAGAACACCAGCCCCCTAGAGCTTCCAGCAAAGGTCAGGATACAGATAGGAACAAGCTGGACAAAAATACCAAACAAAACAAAAGCAAAGAAGCAGACTTGCTTGAAAAACAGGAACCAGGATCAGAGGACAAGAGCACAGCAGATTAGCTCTGGTTTCAACGATGCCAGGCATTGAACTGAAGGTCCAGGGAGCTTATATAGCAACGCCCCTGAACTAACGGCCCAGGTGAGGATATAGGAAAAGACAGACGCTCCAGAGTCAAATCACTAATGACCACTAGAGGGAGCAAAAAGCAAAATCACAACATAAATCCCTTTGGGGTTAGGGTGTCAAGTGTGACAATCCATCTGCACTCATGTTGTGCTAATAGTTGGTTCAGATCACCACCCCTGATACCACTGTGAATTTTTTCAATCCCCCTCACCCTCAACCCACTGGGATCGGAATCATGGTGTATCTTAAAGTGCTTAGGTATGTCTTTAGTGTTGTAATATCAAGCACCACCCTGTTAGGTCTGATGTCCCGCACGTGTTCGCGTGTCCTGACCTTCAGTTCTATTGATGTAAGCCCCACATATATACGTGGGCATGGGCAAGTAGCATAATAAATCACATGCGTAGTATTGCATGAGATAAAATCTCGGATTTTATATTCTCGCTTACCATCAGAAGAAGTGAAGGTCTTGCATCTGGGAATATTTGGACACGCGACTGTTATAATCCGGTGACCTTGGAGCCGCATGAGACTTTCTCAGGAGTAGGTGGAAACTATACTGACCGCAATCCCTAAACTGACACCGCAACTAGAAGTAGCCGTGGGATGTACCTAACAATCCTAGTAATGAGAAAATACACCGCACTCACGGATGGAATATATTGCAAACAATCATATAACAATTTATTAGTGTATATACACATCAAAGACAGCAGTGCAAATATATGTAGTAGGAAGCGTATACACAAGTTGACGTTTCGAACCTCACCGGGTTCTTAATCATATAACGCTGTGAAAAAAGTGGGGAAATATAAGCACGTAAATAACAACAAATCATAAACAATAAGAAAACATTTTAACAAGGCAAAAAATATACACAAAGAGGCACAGAGCCCAAAGGAAGTTGCCCCAAACCAAAATAAAGTAAAGGTTCCTACCAGTTCCAATAAGGAAGGGTGAAAATTTACCAGTAGTGTTAAATAATCACCAAAAACAGACCAAAATCACCATAGAAACACAATGGAGTGAGTAAAGGGAGGTCAGGATTACCTTACAATGACCTGTAGTAAGGAGAGTATGTAGAAATCCCAGCCGGGATAGGGTATTGCACTGAGTAGATATGCTGTGGGGAATTGTGTGATAATTAGAAAACCGCTGAACATGGAGGTAGATTGGATTAGTATGTAATAGGTACCTAGTAAAAATGTGGAGAATCCACTTGCAGGCTAGCTGCCGCTAGGAAATAAAGCCTGGGGACAAAATATACGTCATGAGCGATCCTAGTAGCAAATAGGGCCTCGGGTGGCCAGAAACTGCATCTCAGGGGTGCATTACCTTTGGCTTGCGAAGTGAAGAGCGGCGCTCCCGCGCCCTGCTGTGCTGCACTAGTAGGGGGTAATGACCGGGTTTAAATAGAGATATGAGAGCGGTGGCGCCGACCGGAAGTAGCTGTGGCGAAACCGGAAGTGATGTAGCGTTACCTAGTAGGTACACCTAGTACATGTGGGTGTAACTATGGACGCTATGAAAGAGCTATGTGTTCATTAGAACACAGGGCGCCTGCGCAGTAGTGGCCAGAGTGGCAATCACCAGGGGCTGTGTGCAGTATCCTTTATAACCCAGCGGATGGAGGCAGCAGAACAAAAGCTGTGTAATGTTGCATAATGAATGGGTTCACTGTCAAGACCATATATACAATGCATTGTTTCGCCACAGCTACTTCCGGTCGGCGCCACCGCTCTCATATCTCTATTTAAACCCGGTCATTACCCCCTACTAGTGCAGCACAGCAGGGCGCGGGAGCGCCGCTCTTCACTTCGCAAGCCAAAGGTAATGCACCCCTGAGATGCAGTTTCTGGCCACCCGAGGCCCTATTTGCTACTAGGATCGCTCATGACGTATATTTTGTCCCCAGGCTTTATTTCCTAGCGGCAGCTAGCCTGCAAGTGGATTCTCCACATTTTTACTAGGTACCTATTACATACTAATCCAATCTACCTCCATGTTCAGCGGTTTTCTAATTATCACACAATTCCCCACAGCATATCTACTCAGTGCAATACCCTATCCCGGCTGGGATTTCTACATACTCTCCTTACTACAGGTCATTGTAAGGTAATCCTGACCTCCCTTTACTCACTCCATTGTGTTTCTATGGTGATTTTGGTCTGTTTTTGGTGATTATTTAACACTACTGGTAAATTTTCACCCTTCCTTATTGGAACTGGTAGGAACCTTTACTTTATTTTGGTTTGGGGCAACTTCCTTTGGGCTCTGTGCCTCTTTGTGTATATTTTTTGCCTTGTTAAAATGTTTTCTTATTGTTTATGATTTGTTGTTATTTACGTGCTTATATTTCCCCACTTTTTTCACAGCGTTATATGATTAAGAACCCGGTGGGGTTCGAAACGTCAACTTGTGTATACGCTTCCTACTACATATATTTGCACTGCTGTCTTTGATGTGTATATACACTAATAAATTGTTATATGATTGTTTGCAATATATTCCATCCGTGAGTGCGGTGTATTTTCTCATTACTATTACTTGGGACTTAGTGCCCGTTACACTCGCACCTTTTGTTGATATAGCATGAGTGCAGACTAATTTCTCCCTGCCTAACAATCCTAGACACCTCGACACAGCCGGAGGACTAAATAACCCTATAGATGGAAATGGGAATCCTATCTTGCCTCAGAGCAGACCCCCAAAGGATAGACAGCCCCCCACAAATATTGACTGTGAGTATTAGAGGAAAGACACACGCAGGCAGAAAACAGAGTTTAGCAAAAGAGGCCACTCTAGCTAAATAGGGAAGGATAGGACAGAATGCTAAGTGGTCAGTAATAAAACCCTGAAAATATCCACAGCAGATAATACAAAAATTCCACATCTAACTAAAGGCATGGAACGCGTCTCTGCATCTCCTGAGAATCCAACCTGACTGGAAAAATCCTGGCACAGTCAAGCTGGACAAGAAAAAACAATGAACAGCACTGATCTGTAAAACACACAGCAAGTGTGCTGCAGAAACAAAACCAGAAACTTATCTTTGCTGAATTGGCAGCAGGGCAGGAGGAACAGACTGAGATCCAAACCTTCCAAGTACAATGGACAACTGGCAAGGGCTAATGAATCCTGCAACCTTAAATACCCCAGTGAGCACTGCAATCAGTAGGGTCACCTGCCCAGGATGGCAACCCAGGGACAACTGTATTACCACCAACCACCACCGGAGGGAACCCAAGAGCAGAATTCACAACACACGACACATGAACCACAAGGAAAGCAGCCCTGCTTCGGGCCACCAGAATTGAACAGAGTCTTTTGTTTCACAACATAGTGGCTCCTAACAAGGCTGTGCCTCAAATTTCTACTCCTACGTTGCGTCATCTTCGGTGATGGGGGTAGCAAAGCTGCCAGGACACTGTACGCGACACAGACCAATGTTTGGTCAAAATTTTTTGAATACGATCCCAATGACAGTTGGAAGTGGAGATGAATCTAATCGTAGATTCATCCATCTGTTTACTCCTCTTAGATTGCATGAGTAGATCCTCCCTCCCCATAGACTTGGCCCATCTATACCCCGCCTTGATGCACTGCCGACTATACCCCCTGGCTCGAAATCGATCAGTAAGGACAGCGGACTGTCCCTAAAAGCATTCATCAGCGGAACAGACCAGCCTGTTCCTAAGAAATTGGCCAACTGGGATGGCCTTAATTGTTGAATAGCTGTGTGCTGAAGAGGCGTGAAGCAGTGAATTTACAGACGTATCTTTACGAAAGAGATCGGTTTCTATAGCTCCGTCCTTCCCAACACACAGACTAATATCAAGAAAATCAATTTTACTGCGGTGCCAATTATAAGTTAACTTCAAATTAAAGGGATTGTCATTGATTTGCCGCATAAATCCAGACAGGCTGGCGTCGTCACCATTCCAAATTAGCAACACGTCGTCAATGTGACGAAACCAGCCCATCACTGGGTCCGTGGTGTGCGCTCCATTGCCACGGAAAACCCATCTCTCCCAGTAGCCCAAAAAGAGGTTTGCATAGGAAGGCGCGCACGCTGTGCCCATGGCAGTCCCCTGGGTCTGTAAATAAAATCTATCTTTAAAAATAAAATAATTGTGATTCAATACAAATTCCAGCAAACCAGAAATCAAATCAGTGAGATGGCCATCCCAGTTGGCCGTCTCCAGGAAAAAGCAGGCTGCCATAAGGCCATCTGTATGCCTAATTGAGGTGTACAGAGACTCGATGTCAATGGTGACCAATAACATACCTTCTTCAAGGAACAGCCCATTGACCTTAGTTAATACATCAGTAGTGTCTCTGACATAGGAGGGGAGCGTTTCAACCAAAGGTTTTAAATAGTGATCAATAAATGTACACACATTGTCGCTCAACGCTCCTATGCCAGAGACAATCGGTCTGCCAGGGGGATTAACAATGTCCTTATGCACCTTGGCTAAAAGGTAAAAGGTAGCAATTTTTGGGCATTTGGGTAGTAGTCCATCCAGGATTTTCCCTGGAACAATACCAGACTCTTTGGCACAAAACAAAATATGTTCCAATTTATTAGAAAAAAGCTGTGTGGGAATCTGATATATTTGATATGTCTCACTGTTTCTCAGCTGACGATATGCCTCTTTTTCATACTTTTCGATTGGCCAGATCACCACATTCCCTCCCTTGTCCGCAGGTTTAATTACCACTGAATCCAGTGATCGTAGCTCTTTCAAAGCATTTCTCTGTGCACCTGTAAGATTGTCCTTGTGCACTTTATTAGGTATCTTTTTCAACTTTTCAGTGACCAATTTACAAAATATCTCAACCTGTGAACAAATGGACAAGGGAGGGAATGTGTGCGATCTAGGCACTATCGATCGAGTAAAGTTACCTACATTATCAGATTGCTGCTCCCCAATAGATCCACCAATGCTGCCAATGCCTCATCTTCCACCTCACTAGACACACCCTGCTGTGTGTTTGCTTGACCATGTAGTTTCTTAAGAATCAGTTTGCGACAGAACAGGTGTGTGTCTTTCAAGGCTGTGAAAAAATCAAAGTTGTTACACGGTGCAAAATTTAGGCCCAATTTAAGCAGTTCAGACTGCGTTTCTGAAAGGGGATATAAGGATAGGTGAATTACCTCCAGATTGGTATTTTTCGCTTTTTGATCATACACGGGTGGAGATGTCGGTTTCCTTTTATTATAACGTCCTTTAGTCTTTCTCATAGGCAGTATCCTCCTCATCCTATCCCCACCCAGTGACCTAGGTTGATCAGAGGTCAAACTTGATTCATCAACTGAGGTAAAGGATGTAATGGAGCCCGATCTAGATTGAGAGGGGGATCGTGTCCTAGTCCTATTATTCCTCCATCGATACACTTTATTATCCTGATAATCAGTGTTGTTTTTTTGCAATTTTTTAGTTTTTAGGGCACCTATTTCTTGCTCCCACTTGGAGAAATCTTTCTCTAAATCCCCCTTAAGTTTTTCCAAGGCATCAGGGGTTAGCTCTTCTTTAATAATCACCTGAATACTGTCGATTTCTTTTTCAATATCACATAATTTAGTTTCATCCAGTTTCATCAGCAATTCTATAAAACCCCGGGAACACTTAGTGGCAATATCCTCCCAGTCTTTTTTAAAACTTTCATCCTCCACTGGGAAGGACGGAAAGTGTTATGGACCTGGTGGTTAGGTGCACCTGGAATGACCTGATGGTTAAACTAAAAGACAGGACAAGCTCTGGGAAGTGGGAACTCTGCTGACCGCAAATCCTAAGCCTAACACACACACTAGAAATAGCTGTGGAGCGTACCTAACTCTCCCTAGACGCCTCTTCACAGCCTAAGAGCTAACTACCCCTAAAGATAGGAAAATAAGCCTTACCTTGCCTCAGAGAAATTCCCCAAAGGTAAAAGGCAGCCCCCCACATATATTAACTGTGAGTTAAGAGGAAAGTCACAAACACAGGGATGAAACAGGTTTCAGCAAAGGAGGCCAGACTTACTAGATAGACTGAGGATAGGAAAGGGATCTATGCGATCAGCACAAAAAACTACAAAAAGCCACGCAGAGTGTGCAAAAAGACCCCCGCACCGACTCACGGTGCGGAGGTGCCACTCTGCAACCCAGAGCTTCCAGCTAGCAAGGCAATATCATGTTAGCAAGCTGGACTAGAACTTAGCAAGCACGAAGAAACATATTCAGTACACAATGAACAACAAATGAACCAGCAGGGACTTAGCTTATGCTGGAGTAGACAGGTCATCAGAAAGATCCAAGAGAGATCTGAACCAGTACTGATACATTGACAGCTGGCATGGAGTAACGATCTGAGTGGAGTTAAATAGAGAAGCCAGCCTAGCCGCAAACGAGGGCAGCTGAGGAAGCAACCTCAGAACCAGCAGTTCCACTCACAGCCACAAGAGGGAGTCCACGGACAGAACTCGCCGAAGTACCATTCATGACCACAGGGGGGAGTTCGAGAATGGAATTCACAACAGTACCCCCCCTTGAGGAGGGGTCACCGAACCCTCACCAGAGCCCCCAGGCCGATCAGGACGAGCCAAATGAAAGGCACGAACCAACTCGGCCGCATGGACATCGGAGGCAAAAACCCAGGAATTATCCTCCTGACCATAGTCCTTCCACTTGACCAGGTACTGAAGTTTCCGTCTTGAAATACGAGAATCCAAAATCTTCTCCACCACATACTCCAACTCCCCCTCGACCAACACCGGAGCAGGAGGGTCAACGGAGGGAACCATAGGCACCACACATCTCCGCAACAACGACCTATGGAACACATTATGGATGGCAAAAGAAGATGGAAGGGCCAAATGAAACGACACAGGATTGAGAATTTCAGAAATCTTATAAGGACCAATGAAACGAGGCTTAAACTTAGGAGAAGAAACCTTCATAGGGACATGACGAGATGACAACCAAACCAAATCCCCAACACGAAGTCGGAGACCAACACAGCGACGGAGGTTGGCGAAACGTTGAGCCTTCTCCTGGGACAATGTCAAATTGTCCACTACATGAGTCCAAATTTGCTGCAACCTGTCCACCACAGAATCCACACCAGGACAGTCCGAAAGCTCAACCTGCCCTGAAGAAAAACGAGGATGAAAACCAGAATTACAAAAAAAAGGCGAAACCAAAGTAGCCGAACTGGCCCGATTATTAAGGGCGAACTCAGCCAATGGCAAGAAGGTCACCCAATCATCCTGATCAGCAGAAACAAAGCATCTCAGATAGGTCTCCAAAGTCTGATTAGTTCGCTCGGTTTGGCCATTTGTCTGAGGATGGAAAGCCAAAGAGAAAGACAAATCAATGCCCATCTTAGCACAAAAGGACCGCCAAAACCTTGAAACAAACTGGGAACCTCTGTCCGACACGATGTTCTCCGGAATGCCATGCAAACGAACCACATGCTGGAAAAATAGTGGAACCAAATCAGAGGAGGAAGGTAATTTAGGCAAGGGTACCAAATGGACCATCTTAGAGAAGCGATCACAAACCACCCAGATGACCGACATCCTTTGAGAGACAGGGAGATCTGAAATAAAATCCATGGAAACATGCGTCCAAGGCCTTTTCGGGACTGGCAAGGGCAAAAGTAACCCACTGGCACGAGAACAGCAGGACTTGGCCCGAGCACAAGTCCCACAGGACTGCACAAAAGAACGCATATCCCGTGACAAGGAAGGCCACCAAAAGGACCTAGCCACCAAATCTCTGGTACCAAAAATCCCAGGATGACCAGCCAACACCGAACAATGAACCTCAGAGATAACTCTACTAGTCCATCTATCAGGGACAAACAGTTTCTCTGCTGGACAACGGTCAGGTCTATCAGCCTGAAACTCCTGCAGCGCCCGCCGCAAATCAGGTGAGATGGCAGACAGAATTACCCCCTCTTTGAGAATACCAGCCGGCTCAGGAACTCCCGGGGAATCAGGCACAAAACTCCTTGAAAGGGCATCGGCCTTCACATTCTTAGAACCCGGAAGGTATGAAACCACAAAATTGAAACGGGAGAAAAACAGCGACCATCGAGCCTGTCTAGGATTCAACCGCTTAGCAGACTCGAGATAAGTCAGATTCTTGTGATCAGTTAAGACCACTACACGATGCTTGGCTCCCTCAAGCCAATGTCGCCACTCCTCGAACGCCCACTTCATAGCCAACAACTCCCGATTGCCAGCATCATAATTACGCTCAGCAGGCGAAAACTTTCTAGAAAAGAAAGCACATGGCTTCATCACAGAGCCATCAGAAGATCTTTGAGACAAAACAGCCCCTGCTCCAATCTCAGAAGCATCAACCTCAACCTGAAAAGGGAGCGAAACATCTGGCTGACACAACACAGGGGCCGAAGAGAAATGACATTTCAACTCCCGAAAAGCCTCAACGGCCGCAGAGGACCAATTCACCACATCAGCACCTTTCTTGGTCAAATCAGTCAATGGTTTAACAACGGTAGAAAAATTAGCGATGAAGCGATGGTAAAAATTAGCAAAGCCCAGGAATTACTGAAGGCTCTTCACAGATGTAGGCTGAGTCCAATCATAAATGGCCTGAACTTTAACAGGATCCATCTCGATAGTAGAAGGGGAAAAAATGAAGCCCAAAAAGGAAACCTTCTGAACTCCGAAGAGACATTTAGACCCCTTCACAAACAAAGAATTAGCACGAAGAACCTGGAACACCATTCTGACCTGCTTCACATGGGACTCCCAATCATCCGAAAAGACCAAAATATCATCCAAATATACAATAATGAATCTATCCAAATACTTTCGGAAGATGTCATGCATAAAGGACTGAAACACAGATGGAGCATTAGAAAGCCCGAATGGCATCACCAGGTACTCAAAATGGCCCTCGGGCGTATTAAATGCTGTTTTCCATTCATCGCCTTGTTTAATGCGCACGAGATTATACGCCCCTCGAAGATCTATCTTAGTGAACCAACTAGCCCCCTTAATCCGAGCAAACAAATCAGACAGTAGGGGCAAAGGGTACTGAAATTTGATCGTGATTTTATTGAGAAGGCGGTAATCAATACAAGGTCTCAGAGAACCATCCTTCTTGGCCACAAAAAAGAACCCTGCTCCCAACGGTGACGACGACGGACGAATATGCCCTTTCTCCAAGGACTCCTTTATATAACTCCGCATAGCGGCGTGTTCCGGCACAGATAAATTGAAAAGCCGTCCCTTAGGAAACTTACTACCAGGAATCAAATTAATAGCACAATCACAATTCCTATGAGGAGGTAGGGCACTGGATTTGGGCTCATCAAATACATCTCGGTAATCCGACAAAAACTCAGGGACTTCAGAAGGAGTAGAAGGAGAAATTGACAACAACGGAACGTCACCATGTACCCCTTGACAACCCCAACTGGACACAGACATTGATTTCCAATCCAATACTGGATTATGGACCTGTAGCCATGGCAAACCCAACACGACCACATCATGCAGATTATGGAACACCAAAAAGCGAACATCTTCCTGATGTGCAGGAGCCATGCACATGGTCAACTGAGTCCAGTACTGAGGTTTATTCTTGGCCAAAGGCGTAGCATCAATTCCCCTTAATGGAATAGGATACTGCAAGGGCTCCAAGAAAAAACCACAGCGCCTGGCAAACTCCAAGTCCATCAAATTCAGGGCAGCGCCTGAGTCCACAAATGCCATAACAGAGTAGGACGACAAAGAGCAAATCAGAGTAACGGACAAAAGAAATTTAGGCTGTACAGTACCAATGGTGGCAGACCTAGCGAACCGCTTAGAGCGCTTAGGACAATCAGAGATAGCATGAGTGGAGTCACCACAGTAAAAACACAGCCCATTCTGACGTCTGTGTTCTTGCCGTTCAGCTCTGGTCAAAGTCTTATCACATTGCATAGGCTCAGGCCTCTGCTCAGAGGACACCGCCAAATGGCGCACAACCTTGCATTCACGCAAGCGCCGATCGATCTGAATAGCCAAGGACATTGATTCATTCAGACCAGCAGGCGTGGGAAACACCACCATAACATCCTTAAGGGCTTCAGAAAGACCCTTTCTGAAAATTGCTGCAAGGGCACACTCATTCCATTGAGTAAGCACAGACCACTTTCTGAACTTCTGGCAATATACCTCCGCTTCATCCTGACCTTGACACAAAGCCAGCAGGATTTTCTCTGCCTGATCCACAGAGTTAGGTTCGTCATAAAGCAATCCAAGCGCCAGAAAAAACGCATCTACATTAAGCAATGCAGGATCTCCTGGCGCAAGGGAGAATGCCCAGTCTTGTGGGTCGCCACGTAACAAAGAAATAATGATTTTTACTTGATGAATGGGGTCACCAGAGGAGCGGGGTTTCAAAGCAAGAAACAGTTTACAATTATTTTTGAAATTCAGAAATTTAGATCTATCTCCAAAAAACAAATCAGGAATTGGAATTCTAGGCTCTAACATAGGATTCTGAACTACATAATCTTGAATGCTTTGTACCCTCGCAGTGAGGTGATCAACACAAGAGGACAGACCTTGAATATCCATATCTACACCTGAGTCCTGAACCACCCAGAGGTTAAGGGGAAAAGAAAGACAAAACACAGTGCAGAGAAAAAAAAATGGTCTCAGAACTTCTCTTATCCCTCTATTGAGATGCATTAACACTTTCCGGGCCAGCTGTACTGTTATGGACCTGGTGGTTAGGTGCACCTGGAATGACCTGATGGTTAAACTAAAAGACAGGACAAGCTCTGGGAAGTGGGAACTCTGCTGACCGCAAATCCTAAGCCTAACACACACACTAGAAATAGCTGTGGAGCGTACCTAACTCTCCCTAGACGCCTCTTCACAGCCTAAGAGCTAACTACCCCTAAAGATAGGAAAATAAGCCTTACCTTGCCTCAGAGAAATTCCCCAAAGGTAAAAGGCAGCCCCCCACATATATTAACTGTAAGTTAAGAGGAAAGTCACAAACACAGGGATGAAACAGGTTTCAGCAAAGGAGGCCAGACTTACTAGATAGACTGAGGATAGGAAAGGGATCTATGCAGTCAGCACAAAAAAACTACAAAAAGCCACGCAGAGTGTGCAAAAAGACCCCCGCACCGACTCACGGTGCGGAGGTGCCACTCTGCAACCCAGAGCTTCCAGCTAGCAAGGCAATATCATGTTTGCAAGCTGGACTAGAACTTAGCAAGCACTAAGAAACATAATCAGTACACAATGAACAACAAATGAACCAGCAGGGACTTAGCTTATGCTGGAGTAGACAGGTCATCAGAAAGATCCAAGAGAGATCTGAACCAGTACTGATACATTGACAGCTGGCATGGAGTAACGATCTGAGTGGAGTTAAATAGAGAAGCCAGCCTAGCCGCAAACGAGGGCAGCTGAGGAAGCAACCTCAGAACCAGCAGTTCCACTCACAGCCACCAGAGGGAGTCCACGGACAGAACTCGCCGAAGTACCATTCATGACCACAGGAGGGAGTTCGAGAACGGAATTCACAACAGGAAAGATCTGAATCCGCAAACCCCTAGGTATCAGGCCACGAGCAAGGTATTGTCCCAGGGAAGCCCTATTCCACCACAGCTTGGTTCGTTTGTGTAATAGAGATTTTAATCTCACAATCTGCTCCTTAGAGTTGCCACCATTTGCAGTTGAAATACCACCAGAATCCTCCTTAAAGACCTCCTGTAAACGAGACAACCAGGTTTGGTCTCGGGTACGAAAATCATCTGCTTTAGACTAGTTGCTGTGAAAGACACAGAAAACAAATATTCAATCAAAAAGTCATTAAGCAGACTATAACACTGTGGCCGAGGGTAAACAAGTATCACTCTCCCATCATAGTCACCTAAGAAAGGTAACTGAAAGAGACTACTCCCAAAAACAGTATACACAAAAAGGAGTAAACAAAATGTCCCACCAATCACTATAAAAATATAAATTTTTATTCAATATAAATAATGTGTACAAATACATCAATATGCATGTTCCAATATAGACCCAAATACACAGGAGGCAAAAGGAAAAAACTAATGATAGCCTTGAGAGGGAGTGAGAGACAAAATGTATTCCCTCATGGTATCAGCATAGTTGCAATCAAATCAAGCAGAGTTCAAGGACTCAGCCCATCACAATTCTATGATACAATCCATTAACCATAGGTCCAGTACTCCTGCAATTAAGTCAACGCTTATCCATGAGTAGGGATGTCTCCCACGACCTCCCTAGGTGCCCCTGATGAACGTTTCGCGGTCCAGCTTTCTCAAAGGGGATATGTATCAGCTAGTCTCACAAGTTTAAATAGTACTATACAGGAAATGCCGATGATCGCGGCGCACGTGTCCCGGACTACATTTCCCATCTCCCCCATGGCCGTCACAGACAGAGAGCGCATGTAGGCGGAATCCCGTCCAGTGACGTCATGAGACATGTGCACTCATCAGAATTTGATAGCCACTAAGGAGGTGGAGACAAATGCAGTCAGGGCGCATGCACGCACCATCGGCGGCCATTTTACTGAAGCCCAAAGCGGACGGCCGAGAACTAAAGGTAATAGTAACCTCTTTTACTCCATCAGAAACAGAGGTCTCTCTATACCCAAGTAAAGTATATTTAAGAATGAAACTGTGACAGAAAGATAGTTCATACTACAACAATCCCAAACATCAATAATGAATAAATAAAGTGCTGGAATACTTAGTGAAAACATGATAAATATGTCATATCATAGAGTCAAAGGAGATCAAATTTAAAGTGCAACGTGCATATCATAACATGTATACAGAGTGCTATGGGCTGAAAACAGCCACTAAAATTAATACACCTAAAAAAACAATAATCTGGTATAAATGATACCAGCCAACAACAACAAACAAAAATACATAAAAAGTATAATATACATCCTCTTTTCCTCAGTGTGAGTCTTCAAAGGAAGAAACGATGATCTCGGAAGACCGCCCAAAAGTTCCCAGAAAGGCCAAGTTCTTCATTAAGGTGAGTAGACACACACTAAAGGAGACAACAAGTAATAATGTTAAAACACAGTAAAAGCAGAGTGGCAATACACTTACAGAGTGGGGAATAGAGAAACCAAAAACAAACATAATTACATTCTAGGATTTATATCCCACAAGACAATGGTGGAATTAGGATCACCCAAAAATCCATCATGCTGGTAGCTAATAGGTGGAGTCAAGCAACGGACCAATTACAGGAAGGGAGCAAAACTACAAAACTATGATGGGATGGAAAAAGAGAGAGGAAGGCCCTAAAGGTAGGGAGCAAAGAATTGGACAGCTCCTGACACCAACCTGTCCCTTAATGCCCTATGCGGATCCTTCCCCCCGCTGCCATCATGTTCCTTGTCCCTTAAAGTAACAAGATAAAAGAGCCAAGTATAGGTATTTAAATTGTGAAGTGCTGAAAATGTTGCTTTGTTATTTTAATTTCATGATATCATGCTATTCCTCTGATGGTCATGCAATGTTATTCTCAATTCAAAAAAATGTGGTTTCCATTAATATTTACTTCTGCTAATAGAATCTCAAATGTTCAAATCATAGTGAAGTCCCCACCAGAGATGAATTAATCCATGTGAGATGAAGAGACAGACTGTACTCTTTTTTTTTTTTTTAAACATACTTATTGATTTCCGCAAAGGTTATAAATAGTCACAAAACAAGCCAAAAATGTGTCCTGGAAGTACATTTATTTTACAAAGAATAAATCAAGCAGGAGTGCCTGGCTTGACAGTAACATCTATTACTGTGCTGAATTAATGTTTCAGGTGATTTCAAAGTTAAACACTTTTGGAAGCTCTTCAATAAAGCAGTAAGGGTACCGTCTCACTATACGATTTACCAACGATCACGACCTGCGATACGACCTGGCCGTGATCGTTGGTAAGTCGTTGTGTGGTCGCTGGGGAGCTGTCACACAGACCGCTCTCCAGCGACCAACGATGCCGAGGTTCGCTGGTAACCAGGGTAAACATCGGGTTACTAAGCGCAGGGCCGCGCTTAGTAACCCGATGTTTACCGTGGTTACCAGCGTAAAAGTAAAAAAAAACAAACAGTACATACTGACCATCTGATGTCCGTCAGGTCCCTTGCCGTCTGCTTCCTGCTCTGACTGAGTGCAGCCGTACAGTGAGAGCAGAGCGCAGCAGTGACGTCACCGCTGTGATCTGCTCTCACTTTCCGGCCGGCAGACAGACAGAGCGGGAAGCAGACGGCAAAGGACCTGACGGACATCAGATGGTGAGTATGTACGTTTTTTTTTTTTTTACTTTTACGCTGGTAACCAGGGTAAACATCGGGTTACTAAGCGTGGCCCTGCGCTTAGTAACCCGATGTTTACCCTGGTTACAAGCGATCGCATCGCTGGATCGCTGTCACACACAACGATCCAGCGATGACAGAGGGAGATCCAGCGACGAAAGAAAGTTTCAAACGATGTGCTACGACGTACGATTCTCAGCAGGGTGTCTGATCGCAGTAGTGTGTCAGACACTGCGAGATCGTAACGATATCGCTAGAACGTCACGAATCGTGCCGTCGTAGCGATAAAAATGCCACTGTGTGACGGTACCCTATGAGTTGGACAACATTAGATTGCATTCACACATCCATTGTCCTTATCCTAGTGCTGTCTTTTTTTAAAATGTACAGCACAAAGATATATAGAGTTTCACTGAGCCATACACACATCTGGATCCTTGAGACTCGGAGCATGTCCTAATCTGATCAGTTTTACAGATCAGATTTAGCTATTTAAGTCTAGAGAAATCTGTTAAAAATGAATGAAAAATGGAAGACATAGGGTAGATTCATCAAAGCTTGTATGTCAGAACTCTTTTCTTTGTAAACTTTGAGGTCTAAGGGGTAATGTTTTTTCTTGTGGAAAGAGACATACCAGCACTGGCATGAGGTTTATTCGCCATTCAATGTTCCTCTGGGAAATTAAATATGCAGATTTCCTCTTCAGAAAGGAAGAGGACTTGAACTCTAGTGCCACCAGTTGGAAGCAGTGAACCTACAAGTCACTATGGACCCTTTAATGAGCCTTGCACTATGATTTAGCATGAAAGCCAATTCAGAATCTTAATATGCAGAAAAAAAAGTGTTTTGGGGTATAGTCCCTCGTCAGTGAAAAGTATGCCAGAGTCGGTATGTCGCTCTCCAAAAGGAAAAATGTTACCTCTTAGACCTCAGTATAGACCATCTCACCTCACCAAATCATATCTCATACAATTGTACAACAGTAATCTGCAAGCATTGATGGATTCCATTTTACTTGATATCTTTTCTCCATAGCCACAATCTTGGTGAAATCTCTCACGGCGCGCATTGCTCACTTCTACATAGTTTGGTGGAAAAATGTGTAAATGCGAATGTATGAAATGTATCTTTCAGGACATTATGAAGGATCACACTGGAGAGATCACACAGAATCCCACTGCTGTCATAACATGTGAGGAACCCACATCTCGTCACCCACCTGATGTCACTAATATGTCAGATGGAGAACATAATGCAGTCTCCCAACTATCACCAACATGAAATTCTGCACCCCCTGGGGACACATAAGGTCAACTTGGTACAGTTTTACACAGACACCCCCTGTCTACATGGGCCCAGGGAGGCACGGGGAGGAGAGTATTTAGCCCATGCAGTCACTGATGTGGCACCACATTCGCTCACAACTCTAACAGGCTGAGATGCACTTTTCACTAGCACCAGTGAAACAGAAGGCTACCAGCCCAGTAGGACTGTCACCAGTTCCTTGTGAGATATAAGCCCAGTCCATTAACAGGATTATATCACGACAGAAACCAGTCTCGGTGGCATGGAAAGTTAAACCAAGAAACAGACGTGTGGATTCATGGCTCAAGATAATCGTCTTAAGGGTCCACTAGACAATGCACTATATACATGATGGTTACACATATTAATGGTCAGATATGCAAATACAGATAGTGGTAGGACAAAAGATATTAGCCGAATACATGGGTCAGTTACCAGTAGATGAAAGGCCTGGATTTTGGGGGAGGGGCTGCCACATGGGAGGCTTGTGGTCCCCTCTGTTCCTTGATCTCACCCCACACGGTATGTTGCCGTGACTACCCCCTTTACACAAGCCCTTTACCCATTTGGGCCACTACCTTCCTGCTCTGTAGGCTGAACAAGTGATGTTGTTAAAGTCAACAATTCAGGAGGACCAGAGTGCGGAAGTGGAAGACGAGGTAATGGACAGTGAACCCACTGACCCAACCTGGGAAGGTGCCATGCAGAGCAAGGCCAGCAGTGCAGAGGGGGATGGATCCTGAGCACTGCAACCAGCAGGAAGAGGCCTTGGGGTGGCCACATAGAGAAGGTGAGCAACTATTCACCCAAACAGGGCACGTTCCCAGGCCAAGAGGTAGGTGTTCCCTTTTTTTCTAGTCTATTCCTATGCACCACTTCCCACTGAAAAAAATGGTATATGGTTCACTATTTCTTCTTTTTCTTGTCCTCCTCCCTCCACCATAGCAACAGGTTAGTCATGCAGCCTCCTCTCCAAATTTTTAGAGGGTCATCAGTCGGCCCTTACTCAAAATCTTAGAAGGATTGTAAGGCAATAAACCTTTATACCTCTAATCCAAAATGATTCCTCCTCCAGTTGCTATCCCTATGTGAAATGTAGATAACAGCAGTATTAATAGGGAAAATAACTGATGTAACCCTTAAAGGAATTTGATTTTAGGCTGCAGCAGCAGTACGCCTGTAGAACAATTGTAAGGCAATAACCCCTGCCTTGATGCCTCATATGCAAAACTAGCCCTTCTCCAGCAACTCTCCCTGCACTAAATGCAGCTAAAAGCAGTACTGTATTAATAGATAATAGAATAGATGTAGCCCTGACAAGCAGTTTTGATTTGATGACACTGCAGCAAGAATTATAAGTCTATAAGCCCTGCCAATAGGCTTATAATGCACTACTATCCCTTCTTCAGAACCTATTCCTACACTAAATACAGCTATCAGCGGTATTTATACACTGTGTTCCAAATTATTATGCAAATTGGATTTAAGTGTCTTAAAGATTTAATTGTTTTGTTTTTCAAATAAACTCATGGATGGTATTGTGTCTCAGGGCTCAATGAATCACTGAAATCAATCTTAAACACACGTGATAATTAGTTTTCCAGGTGATTCTAATTAAAGGAAAACTACTCAAAAATGATGTTCCACATTATTATGCAGGTCACAGGTTTCAAGCAATATGGTAAATAAAAAGGATATCTCTGCTGCTGAAAAGCGTTAAATAGTGCAATGCCTTGGACAAGGTATGAAAAAATTAGATATTTCACGAAAACTTAAGAGTGATCATCATACTCTGATGAGATTTGTGACTGAAACAGAGCACAGACAGAGTTCATGCAGATAAAGGCATAATGAGGAAGTTTTCTGGCAGACAAATTCATTGGATTAAGAGAGCAGCTGCCAAAATACCATTACAAAGCAGCAAACAGTTTTTTGAAGCTGCTGGTGCATCTGGAGTCCCTCGAACCTCAAGGTGTAGGATCGTTCAAAGGCTTGCTGTGGTGCATAAACCTACTATTCGGCCACTCCTAAACAGTGTTCACAAGCAGAAACGGTTGCAGTGGGCCCAGACATACATGAAGACTAATTTTTCACATTTTTACTGATGAGTGTCGAGCAACTCTGGACGGTCCAGATGGATGGAGTAGTGGATGGTTGGTGGATGGCCACCATGTCCCAACAAGGCTACGACATCAGCAAGGAGGTGGAGGAGTCATGTTTTGGGCTGGAATCATGGGGAAACAGCTGGTAGGGCCCTTTAAGGTTCCTGAAGGTGTGAAAATGA
Organism: Ranitomeya variabilis; assembly: GCF_051348905.1. Classification (NCBI taxonomy): domain Eukaryota; kingdom Metazoa; phylum Chordata; class Amphibia; order Anura; family Dendrobatidae; genus Ranitomeya; species Ranitomeya variabilis. The sequence continues at coordinate 707,968,338 of NC_135234.1, read as the reverse complement.
CCTCAGCAAAGTAAATAGAGTTTCTGACTGACAACTTTCTTCCATGGTCTAAAAAGCAGAAACGTGCCTTCAGGAACAAAATCATCTTCATGCATGACAATGAATACCTCTGAGTAATTGGCTGCTATGGGCATAAAAGGAGATAAACTCATGGTGTGGCCACCATCTTCCCCTGACCTCAACCCTATAGAGAACCTTTGGAGTATCATCAAACAAAAGATCTATGAGGGTGGGAGGCAGTTCACATCAAAACAGCAGCTCTGGGAGGCTATTCTGACTTCATGCAAAAAAATACAAGCAGAAACTCTCCATAAACTCACAAGTTCAATGGATGCAAGAATTGTGAAGGTGATATCAATGAAGGGCTCCTATGTTAACATGTAACTTGGCCTGTTAGGATGTTTTGGAGTTAAATAGCTTTTTTGTTTAGTGAATGTGACCTCCTAATGCTGCAAATTCCACAAATGAGCATTTTCAGTTCTTTAAAACATATCAAATGTTTAGAAATACTACTGTGCCTAATAATTTAGAACAGTGCATTTTGAGTTTTTATTCATTTTGGAGATTATACTGTTATCATTGGGAGGTTTCTTCAATAAAATTTGATGTATACTCTAACGGGTGATGACTTTTATTAGACTGACTGTCATTTGCACTGACCATTTAGGAAAATCCGAGAAAAATGTCATTTGCATAATAATTTGGAACATAGTGTATTAAATAAAATAGATGTAGCCCTGATGAGGAGTTTTGGTTTTAGGTTTCTGCAGAAAGGCATGTAATCCACTTCTAGCCCTTCTCCAACTGCTATTCCCACACTAAATAGTACAGCTAAGGCTAGTTTCACACTAGCGTTTTGAGGAGCTGCGGACTTCCTCCGTGAAGCCCCGCCCTCGGCCGCTAGCTCCACCTTCTTCTGCATGTGGCCTGCATGCGGCCAGCGTACCTATCTTTAACATTAGATACGCAGGCCATGCGGCTGTATGCAGATGCTTCCGCATGCGTCACTTTGACAAACCGGAGAAAAAAAAAATTGCTACAAGCTGCGTTCTACGCTGGTCGCCGCATCGTCAAAACGACGCATGCGGAAGCATCCGCATACAGCGGCACGACCTGCGTACCTAATGTTAAAGATAGGTACACAGGCCGCATGCCGGCAGCATGCAGAAGTAGGCGGAGCTAGTGGCGGAGGTGCGGCCAAGGGCGGGGCTTCACGGAGGAAGTCCGCAGCCCTCCGCAGCTCCTCAAAACGCTAGTGTGAAACTAGCCTAACAATGGTATTAAATAGAATAGATACAGGCCTGCTAAGGCTTCTTTCACACTTCCGTCGGTTGTCCTGCGTCAGAGTGCAGTGAACCGACGTATCGACGGACGTTGCAAAATTAGAGGAAAATGTGTGCAACACATCCAGTGTTATGACGGATGCGTTGCATGAGTCCTTGGCTGAATTTACAGGTATAAATTTTGAGAGAGAGAGTGAGTGAGTCTCGGGGTTGGAATTTGCTTCCTGGCATGCTCAGATGTAAAAACTGCATCTGTCACTGGATTCCTGCTTTTCACAGTGTGCGCAGGATCCAGTGTCCATAGGCTCCCATTCTGTGCAACAACGTATGCTGCAGGAGGCTTCGGGGAACGTTTTTCCACTGCAGACAAAAAACGTTCCTTTGAACATTTTTTTTCCAAATGACGGTCCGTCAAATTCCGCAGGATCCCGTGCACGACAGACGAAACGTATGGCCATCCGTTGCGATACGTCCCTAAGGCTTCTTTCACACTTCCGTTTATTTATATCCGTCACAATGCGTCGTTTTGGGAAAAAACGCATCCTGCAAATTTGCCGGCAGGATGCGTTTTTTCCCAAAGACTTGTATTGCCGACGGATCACGACGTATGGCCACACGTTGCGTCCGTTGTGCACTGGATGCGTCGGGTTTTGGCATCCCATCGTCTCGGAAAAACGTTCAAGGGAACGTTTTTCAGTACGTCGCATCCAGTTTTCCTGTCTGTGCATGCCCGGCAGGAAATGTCTCTCTCTGACTCTTTCCTGCCCGGCAACGCAGACGGAAATGTGAAAGCAAACACTTCCGTCAGTACGTCGCGCCGAAGCTTTGTGACGGGCGACTACTGACGGAAGTGTTAAAGAAGCCTTAGGCCTCTTTCACATTTCTGTCTTTCAGCTCCCGTCACAATCCATCGATTTTTGAGAATGCGGGATCCTGCATTTTCCCATAGACTTGTATTAGCGACGGATTGTGACGGATGGCCATCCGTTTCATACGTCGTGCACTGGATCCTGTGTAAAAAAAGGTCCGTCGGGCAGAGAAAACGTTCAGAGGAACGTTTTTTCTGCCCGTCGGAAAATCGGTCAGCGACGCATCCTGCCCGTCACTGGCTACAATAGAAGCCTATGGGCGAAGGATGCAAAAGCAGGAATACAGCGACGGGTCCCACCTTTTCAAACTGAGCATGCGTAGAAGAATTTCCAGTCAGGGAAATTCTCTCTCGCTCGCTCTCTTTGTCTTTTTACTATTGATGCTGCCTATGCAGCATCAATAGTAACAAGATATAATGCGAATAATAATAAAAAAAATGAAAAATTGCAATATTCTCACCTACCGACGTCCCGCGCAGCGTCACCGATGCTCCCGGCAGCTAGCGTTCCTAGTAATACATTGCGAAATCTCGCGAGAAGTCGTGGTCTCGCGAGACTGCGACTTCTCATGAGATTTCGCAATGTATTACTAGGAACGCTAGCTGCCGGGAGCATCGGTGCGCAGGACACCTGTAGGTGAGAATACTGCGATTTTTAATTTTTTTTAACCTGGTTTGTGTTGTGTATGCATTTTCGCAGCAGAAAACCACTGCGAAGACGCATATACAACAGGTACACATAGCTTCGACGGGTCCGTCAGAAAGAAGGAGCTTTGTTTCTTTATTTACTGTGGCACGACCTGTAATGCACTACTAGCCCTTCTTCAGCAACTATCACTAGAGTAAACAGTACAGCGGTATTGAATAGAATACACGTAGCCCTATTTTGTATGTTTCTGCAGCAAGGCCTGAAATGCAATATACAGTGGGTACGGAAAGTATTCAGACCCCTTTACATTTTTCACTCTTTGTTTCATTGCAGCCATTTGGTAAATTCAAAAAAGTTCATTTTTTCTTATTTCTCTTGACTAAAAAAAACGGAACTGTAGTAATGTTTGCAAATTTATTAAAAAAGAAAAACTGAAACATTACATTACATGTACATTAATGTGAAAAAAATGAACTTTTTTGAATTTACCAAATGGCTGCAATGAAACAAAGAGTGAAAAATTCAAAGGGGTCTGAATACTTTCCGTACCCACTGTATACTATGTCTAGGTCTGTAATGCTAACTTTCCTTTCTGCAGAATCTCTCCCTACTCTGTTTCCGGGGTACGTTGTAGTAAGAATCGCATCACCAGGTCTTATATAGACCCGATGCCATAATGCGGCTGGCCAATCACAGTAATGCCAGTAGCTAGCAAGGTTAAAGTATTACAGAGATTGGCAATCCCCTCATGTTTAATGGCTGAAAAACACCAGCGAAACATGCGGGGTGGGGACTCGAGCACCTGCCATACTCAATAAAGTAACGAGGGTGCCTGAGCAACCCGATGCTCGATCGAGTATAGAGCAGTGACGAGCACTCTCGCTCATCACTAATGGAGAGCCTCCATTCCTCTGGATTCTGACTTTTCTTCTAAGCTTTCATTAAACTGTTGATGTTGTTGCATGCCAAAAGATCGCCCTCCATGAAACAGTATTGGACATGTTCTTTATCACGGTTGCGGAACAAAGAAATCTGAACATTTCCTGGAACTGCTGTAGCCTGGAACCTAAGAGCTCGTCCCTACTCTTAAGCAGATCCAAATCTCTAAGAAGATCGTTCAGATCACTCTGTATTATCGGGTGTGGTTCAGTTGAGAGTTGCTGACAGAAAGTTTGAGTTGTGAGTAGTAATGAGCGAGTATACTCGTTGCTCGGGTTTTCCCAAGCACGCTCAGGTGATCTCCGAGTATTTTTTAGTGTTCAGAGATTAAGTTTTCATCGCCGCAGTTGAATGATTTACAGCTATTAGCCAGCTTGATTACATGTGGGGATTCCCTAGCAACCAGTCAACCCCCACATGTACTCAGCCTGGCTAATAGCTGTAAATCATTCAACTGCGGAGATGAAAACTTAATCTCCGAACACTAACAAATACTCGGGAAAACCCTAGCAACGAGTATACTTGCTCATCACTAGTTGTGAGAGGAAGATGCTTCATGACACCAAATACCCTCTTCTTCCTCACTTGCCTCAACTGAAAATGTTTCTGGTGCTTTTGGAACCGGCAGTTCTTCTGTATGTGGTACTGGGTGTATTTGAGATGGAATGTTTGGAAACTGTCCACTTCTTTCAGGAAACTCCTTTCTTAATGTCGGGCACCATGCAGAAATAGCAATTGGTAGTGTGTTCGATTGGCTCTCTCCAGATAATTGGGACTGCAAAAGGCATAGATTGCTTCTTCCCATGCCACCACTGGATACGATGTGATGCACATCTATTGCAGAATATGTGTGGAGCCAATTCTTGTACTGATCTCTTATTCTGCAGCCAAAATACGGGTTGTAGGCTTTCCTTCTCATGGCAGTCAAGTTTTGTCTTTGTGACTCAAAAGTGACTTCTCCATATATGTAGCAAAAACAACCCGCTTTGTTAATGCAAGAAAGAAGCCTATCTGAAAAAAGATATAGAAACATGTCCATATGCTAAGAAACTAAGCTAACAAATCCTAAAACAGTATCACTTACACAGAGAATATTTTAATTTGTATTTAGTAATTTATAAAAGTAGGCGATGCATCTGTAATTAGGATTACATAATCGTAGCTGCGTTCGCGGTTTTTGATTGATCACCCTAAGATGATAGAAGACTGAAGGCTCCATAGACTAATAGATGATGGAACAGACTAGCTAATGACAATGCAATAGTGTTGATGAAATAACAAAGACACAATTTTTCTATAAGCCAGCATGAAAGGTGTCATAAGTATTTACAACCTCCTATTGATCTTAAAAACATTAAAGCCAATTAGAAAATGTAAGCTGCAGGTTCGGTTTCAGGAACACAAAATTAGCTAAGTTCCACTGTTTTTGTCTATGAACCAATTTAGCTGTAGAACATTGCAATTTCTTAGATATGTTGCAGGCATTAATTTTTGTTCAAATAGAAACAGAGGCGTAATGCAGCGCTCTTCGGAGAAAATAAATTCAGAGCGAAATATTTCTGATTATCATACAGTTGTATTTTTATAATGGAAATCACGGATTTCTCGTCCTGCAGGCAAGAAAAAATATTCAGTACTTTATATGCAAGAGAAAAACCCTGTCAACAATTGTTTGTCTATGTGGGCTCTATCTGCAGAAAAATAACCAGAGAATTTGAGATTTAATGACAATCTCTATATATCATTCACGACACCCAATTTTGCATGTCTGAAATCTTGCAAGTTAGCTTTGGCAAAAGTAATATTCAATCAGAATCCGTCATTTTTTGGGTTGTTTTGATTGGCATCTGTCTTGTATAATGCTTGAATGGGTCACTCCGACCTCTCATCAGCTTTCTTGTTCACATTCCTTTTTTGTCTGCACAGATGTGTGCACTTATCATCTGCTTTGTACTTTTTTTTTATTTCTGCTACTTTTTTGTATTATGTGGTATGTTATTTTTTTAAAGGGAACCTGTCTGCTGCCCTAAATTTTATATTCTGCCTGTATAGTGTTGTGTATGGAAATTACTGTGTTCTGATAAAGTTTATTGTGCATAGAAACACTGTTTTCTTTTCCTTTTAGTTAGTACTTTTTATCTGAAATGTTTCTTAGGCTATTAACTAGGGATGATCGAATAGCTTCAGATAAGAGCTTATCCGAATAGCTAGAGCGCTTACCGAATATCTGCATCGATAACCTGGTTACTCGGAGCTCTCCCGATAATGAGCTGATCGGCGCTGCAGCTGCATGTGTCGCGGCTGTGTGACAGTCACAACACGTGGATGAGAGCCTGCGGTGCCGAACAGCTGATTATCGGGAGTGCTCTGTATTCATGTATCTGTATGTATGTGCTCTGTATACATGCGACTGTATGTATGTGCTCTGAGTATGCAAGCGTCTGTATGTATGTGCTCCATGTAACATAGTTACATAGTTATTAAGGTTGAAGGAAGACTTTAAGTCCATCTAGTACAACCCATAGCCTAACCTAACATGCCCTAACATGTTGATCCAGAGGAAGGCAAAAAAAACCCATGTGGCAAATAGTAAGCTCCACATTGGGGAAAAAAAAATCCTTCCCGACTCCACATACGGCAATCAGACTAGTTCCCTGGATCAACGCCCTATCAAGGAATCTAGTGTATATACCCTGTAACATTATACTTTTCCAGAAAGGCATCCAGTCCCCTCTTAAATTATGTAATGAATCACTCATTACATCATAGGCAGAGAGTCCCATAGTCTCACTGCTCTTGCAGTAAAGAATCCGGGTCTGTTATGATGCTTAAACCTTCTTTCCTCCAGACGTAGAGGATGCCCCCTTGTCCCAGTCTCAGGTCTACTAGTAAAAAGATCATCAGAAAGGTCTTTGTACTGTCCCCTCATATATTTATACATTAACATAAGATCACCCCTTAGCCTTCATTTTTCCAAACTAAATAGCCCAAAGTGTAATAACCTATCTTGGTATGGCAGACCCCCCAGTCCTCTAATAACCTTGGTCGCTCTTCTCTGCACCCGCTCCAGTTCAGCTATGTCTTTCTTATACACCGGAGACCAGAACTGTGCACAGTATTCTAAGTGGTGTTGTCGAACTAGTGACTTGTATATAGGTAAAATTATGTTCTCCTCATGAGCATCTATGCCTCTTTTAATGCATCCCATTATTTTATTTGCCTTTGAAGCAGCTGCCTGACACTGGCCACTGAATGTGAGTTTGTCATCCACCCATACTCCCAGGTCTCTTTCATTGACGGTTTTGCCCAGCGTTTTACAATTAAGCACATAATTATACATCTTATTTTTTCTACCCAAGTGCATGACCTTACATTTATCCCCATTAATGCTCATTTGCCATTTATCAGCCCAAGCTTCTAGTTTACATAAATCCTCCTGTAATATAAATTTGTCCTCCTCTGTATTGATTACCCTGCAGAGTTTAGTGTCATCTGCAAAAATTGAAATTCTACTCCGTATACCCCCTACAAGGTCATTAATATGATAAAAAGAAGTGGGCCTAATACTGACCCTTGTGGTACCCCACTGCTAACCGTGACCCAGTCCGAGTGTGCTCCAATAATAACCACCCTTTTTTCCTATCCCTGAGCCAGCTCTTAACCCACTTACACATATTTTCCCCTATTCCTTTTGTTCTCATTTTATGTATCAACCTTTTGTTGTGCCACCGTCTCAAAAGCTTTTTAAAAGTCCATATACACTACGTCCACGGCATTTCCTTGGGCCAGTCTGGAACTTACCTCTTCACAGAAGCTTATCAGATTAGTCTGACAGGAATGGTCCCTCGTAAACCCATGTTGATATTGGGTCATGAGGTTATTCCTCTTCAGATACTCCAGTATAGCGTCTCTTAGAAAACCCTCCAGGATTTTACCCACAGTAGAGGTTAAGCTTACTGGCCTATAATTTCCAAGTTCAGTTTTTGTCACCTTTTTGAATATTGGCACCACATTTGCTATTCGCCCGTTCTGTGATACAGACCGTTATTATGGAATCTTTAAAGATGTATGCATGTGTCTTTATGTATGTGCTCCTCATATGCCTTTGTCTGTATGTATATGCTGTGTATTCATGCATCTGCAAGTATGTAAGATAGCGCTCACCGCATGTGTTGGGGGACACTCGCTTGGCACGGCATTCAAGCAAACGGGCACGATTTTTAAACACAAAACAGTCCATACGGTTTATTCAAACCTCATAAACAGCACCATAATCCAGGTTACACATCACCGGCTTACACATAGTCCATTACTTCGTCACATTTGGCTTTACAAAACATTCACTGTACAAGCCTGTATCTCTCCAGCCACAGGTGACTGCACAGTTCATATAGCAGATACACTTCTCTGCCGTAATTACAGTACATTACAATCCCCTTGTCCGGGGTTACCTTCCAGGAGCTCCGCTCCTCAAGCTAACTCCTTGTCAGTCCTGTCTTTCTGGGAAAGCGGCCTTACGGGGATCACCAACTTGCCTGGCCGGCATCCCTCAGTCAGTCCAGACCCACCCAAGGATGGTAGCTTCCCCAATACAGACCGTCCAGGTCCACAGTCTCTCAAGGTGCTCCAGGCAGACTCCACTCACAGGAGCTTCCAACACAGACCGTCCAGGACCACGGTCACACTGTGGGACGTCCATCCCACCTGGGACGGTCCAACACACAGCATGTGGCCTGTCTGAGTGCTATTCAGGATGTTTGTCCAATACCCCAGGCCACCAGGTCCAAAGCCCCACCACGTGCTCTTCAGGGTGATGGCACTCCCAACACATAGGCTTCCAGGACCTTCCAGCACAGAACCATTCAGGTCCACACTCAGAGACCATACAGGAACATGTGACCCACACCCTGGTCACATTATCAAGTTGTAAACGCTCCCACAGGTGGGAGGTGTGTGTCACATGGGCTGGTCACGTGATCCTGACATCACTGCAGGTCCTTAAACCCCTGCACTTCCCACAGGAAAAAGGGGTGGGAGGTGTGTGTCACATGGGCTGGTCACGTGATCCTGACATCACTGCAGGTCCTTAAACCCCTGCACTTCCCACAGGAAAAAGGGGTACAGTGAGCACCCTCACCCAGTGGTGAGGTATGTGGGTAGCCAGACCCTCCCATCTCTCATAGCTACCCGCAACCCGGACCCAGATGCCCTAAACAACATTTTAGTGCTTATGTGCACCAAAGACAAAATACTTCGGGTTGCATTGCAGGGGCAGTTCCCCATATCATAGGGAGGCTTACAGCACAGAAGATCTACTCCTCTGCGACACATACCGGCCATTCACCACAATGCCGGACACTGTCTCACTATCCCTATTACGCCTCCATGCGTGTCCTGGGGAGCACATACAGCACCCCCTAACTGTAACAGGAGTCACTGCATCACAGTGCTTTGTGCATGCAAGTATCTGTATATACATTTGTGGCCAAAAGTATTGACACCCCTGCAATTCTGTCAGATAATAGTCAGTTCCTTCCTGAAAATGATTGCAAACACAAATACTTTTGGCCACAACTATATTTGCTTTGTCTATGCATGTATCTCTATGTCTGTGCTCTCTGTATATATATGTGTGTATGTTCTCTTTATGTACGTGTGTGTGCGATATGTGCATTATTATTATTTATTTTTAGAGCGCCATTGATTCCATGATGCTGTACATGATGAGGAGTTACATGCAAAATACAAATTTGAATTACAGTGTGCAAGCTTGCAATGACAGATGGGTACATAAAGTAGAGGGCACTGCCCTTGCGGGTTTACATTTCACTGGAAAATGGTTGAAAGAGACAGTAAGTTAGGGGGTTGCAGCACTTCTGTGGTTGTGAGGTTGCAGGCTGTACGTTTTCTTGAAGAGATAGGTTCTCAAGTTCCATCTGAAAGTTTAGAGTGTGGCAGATAATCAGATGTCTTGCCGCACAGAATTTCAGAGGATGGGGGATACTTGAGAGAAGTCTTGGAGGAGATTGGGTGAAGAACGTATGAGTGTGGAGGAGAGAAGGAGGTCTTGGGAGGATTTCTGTATACATATATTTGTGCAACATGCAGTGTTTGTCTACATTTATAAATCCCGGAACTGCAGATGAGAGTTCATAGGTATAAACATTGATAATCGCCCAATGAATGTGCCAAATGCTGCTCATTCATCGGGTGATTGGATTGTTTATGGCGGAGCAAAAATCATTGTTCTCAGCAGCACATCGCCCGATGTTAACTGCAGACATCCTGCTGATAACATGATGGTGTATGAGGACAGATTGATCTGCTAGTGATCATTCTATGACCCTCATTCTTCATCAGCCGGTATAAAGAGGCTGGTAAACAAGTGCCAAGCCTCTTCAATATTGTCGATGGAGTTTGTTTAACGGCCTGAACTCACCGGTTGTAAATGTAATCTAAATGCTTCTTTGTGATGGTGCAAAATGTGAGCATTTGGGGCCCCACTTTGTCTAAAACTGATCATTGTAGATAGTTGAAAATAAGATATGAAAATATAGTTCTCAATTTTAAGACATCACAAAGATTGTTCATAAATACTTACAAAAGAAGTAATGGGATATCCAGCTCCAAAAGTTAGATAGTAGGATAACATTGCACTTTAATTCATCTATATATATAAAGCTGAGTATATGTATGTGTGTATGTGTGTGTGTGTGCATGTATCAAGCCATGCCCACTCCACATAGCCACGCCCACTCAGAAGACAGTATCACACAGGATAGGATTACATACACAGCTCAGCAGACTATCACACAGGATAGGATTAGATACACAGTTCTGCAGACAGTAAAACACAGAATAGGATTAGATACACGGCTCAGCAGACAGTATCACACTGGATAGGATTACATACACAGTTCAGCAGACTATCACACAGGATAGGATTAGATACACAGCTCTGCAGACAGTAACACGCAGAATAGGATTACATACACGGCTCAACAGACAGTATCACACAGGATAGGATGACACACACAGCTCAGCAGATGGTATCACACAGGATAGGATTAGATACACAGCTCAGCAGACAGTATCACACAGGATAGGATTACATACACAGCTCAGCAGAGTATCACACAGGATGGGATTAGATACACAGCTCTGCAGACAGTAACACACAGGATAGGATTACATACACAGCTCAGCAGACAGTAACACACAGAATAGGATTGGATACACGGCTCAGCAGACAGTATCACACAGGATAGGATTACATACACAGCTCAGCAGAGTATCACACAGGATAGGATTAGATACACAGCTCTGCAGACAGTAACACACAGAATAGGATTAGATACACGGCTCCGCAGACAGTATCAGACAGGATAGGATTACATACACAGCTCAGCAGACTATCACACAGGATAGGATTAGATACACAGCTCTGCAGACAGTAACACACAGGATAGGATTACATACACAGCTCTGCAGACAGTAACACACAGAATAGGATTAGATACACGGCTCCGCAGACAGTATCAGACAGGATAGGATTACATACACAGCTCAGCAGACTATCACACAGGATAGGATTAGATACACAGCTCTGCAGACAGTAACACACAGGATAGGATTACATACACAGCTCTGCAGACAGTAACACACAGAATAGGATTAGATACACGGCTCAGCAGACAGTATCACACAGGATAGGATTACATACACAGCTCAGCAGATTGTATCACACAGGATAGGATTAGATACACAGCTCAGCAGACGGTATCACACAGGATAGGATTACAATGTAGGAGAACGTGGTCACATTCTGCGCTGCTGAATCATGTAGTCCAAAGGTATTATTAAAAGTGGTCTTTATTCAACGTGTTTTTGAGTTTCTAAGAAAGAACCAAAACAATATTATGTCCTACATTCCCATTAAAATATTTTAAATCAGATCTGTAATTTAAGACCAATGTAATTCTGGTGTTAAAGGCAAGAATCCAGTATGCCTCACGCAAGAGCAGGAGTTTTCCCAATCTCCGCTCGCAGAAAAGTGGCTCTTTTTACTTACTTTGGCTCTTAAACTGAGGCTATGTACAGTAGGTACAGAAAGTATTCATACCCCTTTAAATTTTTCACTTTTTGTTTCATTGCAGCCATTTGGTAAATTCAAAAAAGTTCATTTTTGTTCACATTAATGTACACTCTGCACCTCATCTTGACTGAAAAAAAACGAAATAGAGACATTTTTGCAATTTTAATAAATAAAAGAAAAACTGAAATATCACATGGTCATAGGTATTCAGACCCTTTGCTCAGACACTCATATTTAAGTCACATGCTGTCCATTCCCTTGTGATCCTCCTTGAGATGGTTCTACTGATTCATTGGAGGTCAGCTGTGTTTAATTAAACTGATAGGACTTGATTTGGAAAGGCACACACCTGTCTATATAAGACCTCACAGCTCACAGTGCATGTCAGACCAAATGAGAATCATGAGGTCAAAGGAACTGGCCAAGGAACTCAGAGACAGAATTGTGGCAAGGCACAGATCTGGCCAAGGTTACAACAGAATTTCTGCAGTACTCAAGGTTCCTAAAAGCACAGTGGCCTCCATAATCCTTAAATGGAAGAAGTTTGGGACCACCAGACGTCTTTCTAGACCTGGACGTCCAGCCCAACTAGGCAATAGTGGGAGAAGAGCCTTGGTGAGACAGGTAAAGAAGAACCCCAAGATCACTGTGACTGAGCTCCAGAGATGCAGTAGGGAGATGGGAGAAAGTTCCACAAAGTCATCTATCACTGCAGCCCTCCACCAGTCAGGCCTTTATGGCACAGTGGCCTGACGGAAGCCTCTCCTCTGTGCAAGACATATGAAAGCCTGCATAGAGTTTGCTAAAAAACACAGGAAGGATACCCAGACTATGAGAAATAAGATTCTCTAGTCTGATGAGATGAAGATAGACTTTTTTGGTGATAATTCTAAGAGGTATGTGTGGAGAAAACCAGGCACTGCTCATCACCTGCCCAATACAATCCCAACAGTGAAACATGGTGGTGGCAGCATCATTCTATGGGGGTGTTTTTCAGCTGCAGGGACAGGATGACTGTTTGTCATTGAAGGAAACATGAATGCGGCCAAGTACAGAGATATCCTGGATGAAAACCTCTTCCAGAGTGCTCTGGACCTCAGACTTGGCTGAAAGTTCACCTTCCAACAAGACAATGACCCTAAGCACACAGCAAAAATAACAGAGTGGCTTGAGAACAACTCTGTGACCAATCTTTACTGTCCCAGCCAGAGCCCTGACCTAAAACCAATTGAGCATCTCTGGAGAGAACCCGGAAATGGCTGTCCACCAATATTCACCATCAAACCTGACAGAACTGGAGAGGATCTGCTTGTAAGAATGTAAGAGGATCCCCAAACCTAGGTGAAAAACTTGATGTATCATTCCCAAGAAGACTCATGGCTGTACTAGCTCAAAAGGGTGCTTCTACTCAATACTGAGCAAAGGGTCTGAATACTTATGACCATGTGATATTTCAGTTTTTCTTTTTTAATAAATTTGCAAAGATTACTACATTTCTGTTTTTTTCAGTCAAGATGGGGTGCAGAGTGTACATCAATGAGAAAAAAATGAATATTTTTGAATTTACCATATGGATGCAATGAAAAATTTAAAGGGGTCTGAATACTTTCCGTACCCACTGTATACTAAATCAGGCCCAGCATACAAAATGTATCAAATGCACTACTTCATACAGGTTCTTCTCACAAAATTAGAATATCATCAAAAAGTTAATTTATTTCAGTTCTTCAATACAAAAAGTGAAACTCATGTATTATATAGAGTCATTATAAACAGAGTGATCCATTTCAAGTGTTTATATGTCCAGAAGGCAGTCATTGACACACTCCAGAAGGAGGGTAAGTCACAAAAGGTCATTGCTAAAGTAGCTGGCTGTTCACAGAGTGCTGTATCTAAGCATATTAATGGAAAGTTGAGTGGAAGGAAAAAGTGTGGTAGAAAAAGGTGCACAAGCAACCGGGATAACCGTAGCCTTGAAAGGATTGTTAAGAAAAGGCCATTCAAAAATTTGGGCGAGATTAACAATGAGTGGACTGCTGCTGGAGTCATTGCTTCAAGAGACACCACACAGACGTGTCCAGGACATGGGTTACAAGTGTCGCATTCCTTGTGTCAAGCCACTCATGTATAATGTACAACAGTCACCTACAAATAATACTAAAGGAGCATAAAATCAAGAAGACAAATGATCTGATCTTCTTGTTTCTCCACTCTTGTTGGCATGGGCCACTTATATTAATAGAATTAAGCATAGACATAAATCAGATTACTATAAAAGAAAGGACTGTAAATGTAATTCTGTAATCTGAAGTATCCGAAAATGAATTTAAAATAGTTTTTTGTTTGTTGGTTTTAAATTCCAGACCGAGTTATGTTTTTCATTATAGAAATGCATTTTCAATCTTTTGCAAATGTTCAAAGGAGAATAGCATTTCTAATTCCTCAGGAATGCTAAACTACAAACAGGCAATCCAATCAATAGATTTTGCACGCCAGTGGACAGCACCCAAAATGCTGTATGACACTTCTGCTGCATAGCTGATTGTAAATAATACAATAAAGGATTTTCATCTGCAGGACTTGCAGGAGAGGGGGCTGGCTAACACAGCCAGAATCATCAAAAGAGAAGGCAGACCAGCAATGATTTCCTGATTGCGATATCTTTGCTGCTCAATGTGTCTCACACAAACAGTTTATCACAGCTCCTAACTTTGAAAGACAGGCAAAAGGGATACTTGCGTGACCTCCTCCTCTCCTTTATATGCACCCACACAGAAATATTGCTTCTAGTGAAGCTAATTATTGTTCGCACTGATACTCAAGTGGTTGTGGAATCACTATGCCATGATCTGGGGAGAGTCTGGAGGGGCATAATAGAAGAACACCTGACTCTTTGCTACAGACCCTGATGGTGAGCTTAGACTTGGCTCCAGATGGACACCAGGTGTTACTCCAGGACAGACACCAGAGCTGAGGACAGGGAAGCAGGACTGGCCAGGAACTGGTTATATATGAGGGATATGGCTGGTAGGCAGATGAGGAATCAGGCACAGGCAGGACAGGTACGGGAACACAGGATGGCCACAGGTTCGGGATCACGGCTGCAGGTACACAGTTGGAACAAGAGTAGGATTAGGCAGGGACAGGATAGATATGGGTATGGGTTCAGCAGGATGTACTGGAACAGGTGTAGACTGGGCAGGATCAGAAAGCACGGGTACCAGGACTTTACAAACAGCTAGCAGAATATACACTGATTGACTAAAATTGCTAAGGCACCACTCAACAGGGGAGGATGCCTTATATACCAAATGCCTCCTAGCTATTGGCTGGGGACATTTGTATCAGCGCATGTACTGGACTTTTAAGAGACATAGAATGTGCACTTGCTCTAAGTAAACTCCCAGGAGACATGCGTGCCTTGCGCAGGTTCTAGGAGGAAGCAGAAGCCATGGGAACACAGATGGGTAAGTCAACACTCTGGCATTCTTGCAGCGGGGAGGAAGGAGACTCATGCAGAGCAGCCGGCGCTGCTGTTACACCCACAAAGTACAGTACTGCTTTAATGGCCTCCCTTAATGCCCCCATACACAGCATGAGACCCCTTCAGTACATTCCCCACACACAGTGTGATGGTCTTTCAGCCCCCCACACATAGTATATTGCCCTCCATAGTACACGCTGCTCCCACCAACACATTCATCAGATACAGAATGATTTCTCCACAGCACCTCAACACAAGGTATGATGTCTCAGGCTTCCACGCACAGTATGATTCCCCGACAGTACATTCCCATATGCAAAGTATGATTCCACCTAAAAGTATATTCCCCACGCCCAGTAAATTGTCCTCACAGCATCCCCCTTTTCATTGTTCTCCCCCACTGCCAATTATGGATATACAGGTGTGTAAAAAAGTGTTTGCCCCCTTCCTGATTTCCTTTTCTTTTGCATCTTTGTCACACTTAAATGTTTCAGATCACCAAACCAATGTAAATATTAGACAAAGATAACACAAAATGAAGTTTTTAAATGAAGGCATTTATTATTAAGGGAAAAAAAATCCAAACATAGAGGGATTGTGTGAAAAAGTGATTCTACTTGTGATACTTCTAAGGCTGGGTTCACATTGCGTTAGGGCAATCCGTTTAGCGCTAGCGCTAGCGGATTGCGCTAACGCAATGTTTATTTAGGGGCCGTGTTTGGGGTCGCGTTAACGTCCCCACTCTCGCAGATCCCCGATCTGCGAGAGCGGGGAACGGACCTCGGGCGCGCCGCGGACGCTGCAAGCAGCGTCCGAGGCGCGTCACAGAAGAACGGCACATCACTAGCGCGAGCCGAAAAAGGCACGCGCTAGTGATGCGCTGCAGGAGAAATTTACATTGCTGTCAATGGGCACGCTAACGGACCCGTTGCACGGCGTTAATTGCGACATTTTCGCCGTGCAACGCTGTCCGTTAGCGTGCACACATTAACGCAATGTGAACCCAGCCTAAAACCTACAAGAGAAAAAATTATCGTGATGGTCCTACACTGTCTAATAGTTAAACCTTGTACCATCGTCCCGGTCAGAATTACCTTGTCGTGGTGGGATGGCTTTTGTGCTATTTTTGATCAAAAACAGTATTACTAAAAACTCTGTGCTATTTAAACGCACTTTTTGCTTTTTATTTACTTAGTTACAGCAGGGTTTTTGCTAATTTTTCTCTTATAGGTTTTATATGTTTTATGGACATTGTGAAGATGCGCTTATGAGCTGCATGTGTACCAACTCAAGTGAAGCTCAATTTTTGTGCTTTTTTTTTTGTGATACTTCTATTAGTTAAAGTGAAGGAGGATTCCATGGTAGGTTATAAAAGTGAAAATGGTGATGGTGTCCCATGCTAAAGACTACTGCCTCTTGGTAATGCCATATAGTGGTAAAACATGTTAATGAGAGCAAAAAGGTTAGGTTTTACAGCAACCTCAGTCCCAATATTACAGGGGTGGTGGCTACCGCAGATCATCCATCTATCAATTGATATGTATATTTAACTACTATGCTACATATGCTAGTGGATCGCCCCCACGTTAAGGGCAATGGGGTACTCGGCACTGGGTCCTTCAGTGTTATGCAGGGATGTCACGGTGGCCCGACCCGGTCCGTGGCCCTTTTGGGGTCGTCCAACAAAAGGAATAGTTTTTATGGTTTTGGGAAAGGTCTTTAAAGGGGTAGTGTTTGTGACGCCACCTGTGGTATTCGGTCAGGGTGACCGACGCTGCTTAGGGGTCCGCTGGGGTGATGTTATGGCAGCAAGATGGTATACCTTCCCACAGGTAAAGTGTATCCCCAGGGCTTCCCAGAAGTGTAGATGGTGATGGTGGACGATGTAAGGCGCAGTGAAGAACGAGGACACAGAGTTGCAGTCTCATTACTTTTCACTGAAGACTTCAGCATCCACAGTCCAGGGTACAGACCACAGGGTAGGTAGAGTCCGCCCGGTCCGAAGGCAAATCCAGAGTCCCCTTATCCAGGTGGAAATCAGTAGCCTTCCTCTAGCGCCTGTGTGTTGTAGTACCTCCCTGCTGAGCTTTTCGGTAAGGTCCTCACAACTGTTGTAGATGTTCTAGATGTTATTTCTTCCTCTCTGTCCCCCAGATGGTATGGATAGTACAAACCCATATGACTGATGGCCTGAGGCTTGTTTATAGGGACCCTAGAGACTCCCCGACCCCTACAAGTGGCCACCGTGTCTCCTAGGTATTAAGGTCGGGCACCCAACTTGGAATTGACTGTCCTGCCGGTCTCTGGAGCAAGGCGTGGAGACGGTTGCTCCCTCGGTGTTCCGGCCACCGGCTTCGCGCCTCAGAAGGAGGCAGCCTTTTACAGGGCAGAACTCCTTCTGGTGTTATCTCCTTGTGCTATGACTTCGTTTCTCACCCTCTTCAATACAATTCTCTTCATGTCCTTTCTTAGGATGCTGCCGCACGTGGAGCAGACGCAGCTCCGTAGCCTTCTATCTAGGCCTCTGACAGGATCCCACCCCTGTCAGGGACCCTCTATCTGCAGTTCAGATGTTCCTCCTTCCCCTGTCTGCCTGACAGGTGTTGCCTGGGCAAAGCCCAGCCAG
Source organism: Ranitomeya variabilis (assembly GCF_051348905.1). Classification (NCBI taxonomy): domain Eukaryota; kingdom Metazoa; phylum Chordata; class Amphibia; order Anura; family Dendrobatidae; genus Ranitomeya; species Ranitomeya variabilis. Next base: position 707,950,394 of record NC_135234.1, on the reverse strand, counting down.
TTTCTCTCTCACTTTCTATCCAGCCCGCCAGTTTTACCCAACTGTGAGGAGTGCCCTAGTAGATAGGAGCAAGGCTCCCCCTGGTGGTCTGGAGTGTGAAGTGTGGTGTATGGTTTCTGATACCTGGTAGGAAGATCTCCTTTATTGCCATCAGACGTAATATCACCCCCCCTGGTGGAAGAATGACATTACTGCAACGAACAGGACTCTGGGGCGCTGCACTAGCACGAGTTGTATATAGCAGAGCTGAATGTGTGAGTGTATAGCAGATCTAAGAGTGTATAGCTGACCTGAGTGTAAATATAGCAGAGCTGTGTGTATATTTTGATGTAGCAGAGCTGTGTATGTGTGTATAAACTGGAGGGATATCATACTGTGTGGAGGGGTTTGTAGGAGTATCACACTGTATGGAAGTGGTCTGTGGGCCATCATATAGTGTGGTGGGCACTCTGGGGGGCATCATAATTTATGGAAACACTCTGGGGGTCACACATGGGGTACCTTGACTGTGTGAGAACACCATTGAGCTTCACTAGGAATAATATTTATGTGTGGATGCATAAAAACAATTGAGCAAGGTCAGGTTACAGGCATAGCATAAAATAAAAATTGCTGCGGTGCATTAAGCGTGGTGCAGTGCATGTCCCTCTCTGTAAGGCTTATAACTGCTGAAGTCCTGCTTATCATGTCATTTTTGGATACAAGGTAGCTGAAGGAGTTGCTGAATTTGGAGTGTGTATTAGGTGACTCTATTCTTCTTAGTCTGCCAGCCTCAGTTACAGACAAAATCAGAAAAAAATGTGAATGCTATGTTAACCCCTTAATGATTGCTGATACGCCTTTTAACGGGTACGTATTCCTCAGCGCCGCTTTTTAACTACACTCAGAAATAAGGTTATAGCGCCCCCCAGTGTCGGAAATTCTCTGGGGTGTCTGTTACCGGGGGTAGCGGAGACCCCGGAGAACATGATTCGGTTTGGTTTTTACCATCCCCAGTGTTGCAATCACCATTATTCACGAAATAACAGCAACCACAAAAAAAGTCTATTTATTTCTCTCTCCTCTGATGTGGTCTAGCACATCAGAGGAGAGAGAAATGTGGTCCCCCGAGCCCACCCCCCTGGTACCTCCGGCACCTCCTGCAACCCCCAGTGATGTCCCCTGACCCTCGGCGTCTTCTTCCAGTAAGAAAATGGCGGTCACATGTGCAGTGTGCCCGCCGAGGTCTGCCGTCCGGCACCCGCCAACGGTAGGAGATTTCTCCTATTGGTTCATTTTGATCACTGTGATAGACCCTATGACAGTGATCAAAATAAAAAAAATAGTAAATTAATCCCCCCTTTATCACCCCCTGTGATTAAATGTTAAATTTAAAAAATGTATTTATTTCCATTTTTCCGTTAGGGTTGGGATTAGAGCTAGGGTTAGGGTTGACCTAGGGTTAGGGTTGGGGCTAGGGTTAGAGCTAGGGTTAGGGTTGGGGCTAGGGTTAGGGTTGGGGTTAGAGCTAAGGTTAGGGTTGGGCTAGGGTTAGGGTTGGGGCTAGGGTTAGAGCTAGGGTTAGGGTTGGGGTTAGGGTTGTGTTGGGGTTAGGGTGTTGTGGTTAGGGTTGTGGTTAGGGATATGGTTGAGATTAGGGTTAGGGGTGTGTTGAGATTATGTTTAGGGTTGGAATTAGAGTCAGGGGTAGGGCTGTGTTAGAGTTGTAGTTAGAATTTGGGGGTGTCCACTGTTTAGGTACGTCAGGGGTCTCCAAATGCAACATGGCGCCCGCCATTGATTCCAGCCAATTTTTCCTTCAAAAAGTCAAATGGTGCTCCCTCCCTTCTGAGCCCTGACATGCGCCCAAACAGTGGATTTCCCCCAACATATGGAGTATCGGCGTACTCAGGAGAAATTGCACAACACGTTTTGTGGTCCATTTTCTCCTGATACCCTTGTGAAAATAAAAAAAAGTTTGGTTCCAAAGTAATTTTTTTTTGAAAAAAGTTAAATGTTCATTTTTTCCTTTCACATTTCTTTAGTTCTCGTGAAGCACGTGAAGGGTTAATAAACTTCTTGAATTTGGTTTTGCGCACCTTGAGGAATTCAGTTTTTAGAATGGTCTCACTTTTGTGTATTTTCTGTTATGTTGACCCCCCCAAACTCACTTCAAATGTGAGGTGGACCCTAAAAAAAATGGTTTTGAAATGTTGGAAAAATGAGAAATCGCTGGTCAACTTTTAACCCTTATAACAACCTAACAAAAAAAATTATGTTTCCAAAATTGTGCTGATGTAAAGTCGACATATGGGAAATGTTATTAACTATTTTGTGCGATATGACTCTTTGATTTAAGAGCACAACATTTTTGCCAAATTTCCATTTTTTAATAAATAAACGGAAGTCATATCGAAGAAATTTTACCACTAACATGAAGTAAAATATGTCACGAAAAAACAATCTCAGAATCAGTGGTATCCCTTGAAGCGTTCCAGAGCTATAACCTCATAAAGTGACAGTGGTCAAAATTGTAAAAATTGGCTTGGTCAGTAAGTACTAAATTGGCTCTGTCTCTAATGTGTTAAAATAGATCTTTGACGAACTTATGTTGGCACAATGTATAAAAATATAAACAAGTGACAAAAAAAAGGTAGAGCTACTGAATGCCTGTTTAATAATGGAAAAGTGGCTTAGTCTTGAACAGGTTAAATTTATGCATTAGTGAAAGGAAAGGATGACAAGTATAGACGAACAAATTTATTAGGCTGGAATTGAATTCTACTAAATTTTTCCAAAAATCCATGTAATTTCAGCAAAATAACAGTGAGGAAAAAGGTTAAAAAAATAATACTAATGCTCTCCTCACTGCTCAGAGTGTAGGAAGATTTAATTTGCTGTTATTAGCTTCACTAGAAATCAATTTTCCCTAAAAAAAAAAAAAAAAAAAGTCTGCGATTTGACGAATTCTAATTTTGTTAGATCCGCTCAGCTCTAGAGCCAAGTGTAATGTGGCTTCACTATCTCAGGGCTTCCATTGAAATAAAGCTCATTATACTCCTGTGATTGCCTACAAATGCACCATCATAATAAACTTTTGTAATTTAGTGGATGAAACTGTTGCAGACAAGAATTAAAATCATAATGGTACCGTTCTGGAGAAAATAAAACATGGAAATATAAAACAGAGGAATTGGAAATAAATAAAGCCGTCTAAAGTTTAAATGAATTCTCATTAGTCTGATGTATAATCACAATAAAGAAAGGTACCAGATTCCAGGAATATCATGTATCTGTAGGTGGAACATCTGTTTTTCGGACACTCGATTTTAGAAGCCAGTTCCAGTGCCATAGCTAAAGGCACTTTATTATGACTTGCCATATTTGAACCCCAGACAATCATGAAAACTGAACTCTTTGGCAAACTAAGAACTCATTTTTGTGACCAGTAACATAGTCTTTATCTCTCTGTCATTATGATTAGGTGGGAAGGAGAGTGGTAGAAAACAATCAAAAATGTTTCCAATACTTTTTGAGCATTGCTTTTTTGCGTTCTCCATATCTTATATAAATGATGGGCTGACTTTTTTCTGTAGACTGGTATGATTATGACAATACCCCATTAATTGTTTTTTCTATTAAAAAATGAACCTATTAATTGATTCGTGTTGTTCAAGACATGGGCAGCATTAGTTTGAGTTGGGCTGCACAATTGCAGCCAGTTATGTTTCTCTTTGAAACGCCATAGCGTTTCAGAGAGTACATAAGGACCTATTCATCAAGAATGGCATTGTTCACGCCGGTCTTGATGAGTGGGCATGCTGGAGTTAGATGCTCTTGATTCATGAAAATGTTCACGCCTCTTATGAATCTGGAGCTTATGATGAGTGGTGTTTCCCTCCGTATCCTATGCCAGATATCTGACTCGATATGAATTAGATGAACTGTGGCATCATGCCCTTATTTCTCCCCTGTCCCATCCCAGCTCCACCCATTTTGGCAGAGTTGGGAGAAACTGGAGTGAAAACTCAAGAACTCATAATATTTAGGTACGACTCAGAGTTGTGCCTACATTTTGTGATTTTGTGATTTTTCAAAGCTTTAACACCAGAATTCTGAAATGAAAACTTTGATAAATTGGTCCCAGAGATTAAAGATTCAGTCGGGCACTAGACACAAAGATGAGACTAGACCACCCCAGCCAGCCTATGCTTGCATCACTCCAGTTGATTGACAGGCCTCTTTTCCTATCCAGAGATCTGTCAATTACCTGAATCTGTTCTTGGAGAAGCTGAAAAAATGCAGTTTGTCTTCTCTAAAATCCCAGAATGTTTCAGCTAAAATCATAAGTGGCTGCAGTCATGCAGCCAGGTTCTAATTCATGGTGCATAGTTTGGGTAGTATGAATCGACTGGCAGGTTTCCTTTATCTACGTTTGGACAATGATAAAACTTTCTTAAAATAAAATAATTTATTTTTGTGTTGCCACATCTGAGACTCATATAATTTTAATTTTTCTGTCAACAGAGCAGCGTGAAGGAATGTTATTTGTGGGATGAGCTGCAGTTTAGATTAGTAGCATTTGGGGAACATACAACTTTTTAAGTAGGTGGGATAAGAAAAAACTCAGCTAATTTTGACATGTTTGTTTTCTATTGTTTTTTTTTTCCAGCATTTAGCAAAGAGTAACAATAATATAATTTAGAATAGGTTTTTATAAATTCTGTGATACCAAATTTATATTTTTTTATTTTAAAAATTTCAACCATCAAAAAAATGGATGTTTTATGGGAAAAATATTACTTTCTATGATTTTTTTAAAAATAAAAATCAATAAAGTATTTTTTTTGTAAGCGCATTTTTAATTCCACTATGAGAACATACCAGATCACATCATTGGTATGTTACTCTGCAATGCTTCTGTATTGTAGGGCATTACACCTGGATAATAAAACTAGCAAACATGGGGGTTGTGACTCACGATGAGCGAACGTAGGCGGCTCTCTCCTTATTTGTCAAGCTATAGCGCTTACCGAAGAAACTGCATCGGGAACCCGGATACATGGAGCGCTCCCGATGATCAGCTGCTTGGCGCGGCTGCATGTGTCGTGGATGTGTGACAGTCACAACTTTCTTGCCGAATAAGGAGGGAGGGGACGATGTTCGGTCATCTCTAGTTGTGACAGCATCTCAGGTCTCAGCTTTCACTAAGGTCCACCTGTCTCAACTGTACTGTATATATAGTATACAGCTGAAGAGAGAGTTCAATACATAATTTGCTTAATTTTCTAACTTTACCACAGGTCTCTCTATCCTACTGAGTCGATTATGTCCTTACACAGGAATATGTGATTGTTTCTGCAACTCACTGTCTAAGTGAGGTGGCTCAAATCTGTGGTCAATGATTGACACTCCAGTGGTCACACCAGTGCTGCAATATCTTGACAATGACTGAGGAGCATTGAAACTTGAATAATTGGTTATTGATGCAATAAATGCCGAATTGGTCTGACTTACCCTTGAGATAACAATGTAAAACACACCATTTAATTGAATTATTTTACTTGAATATATCATACTTGCTGTCACGATTCTGTTGTCAGGTGTACGAGGACCAGGGGTTCCTTCCCTGTCCCCAATGCTAGGGGAGCCCTAGTTCACCCTGTTCCACAGATTACTTCTGATGGTGAAGACGCTAGGGCCACCTACTTTGCCTTTGCTCCTGAATATTCCCTCAGTCTGTACTCTTCCCCCACCCAGTCAAGAAGGGAATAGTAGTGTACCATAAAACACCAACCAGACTAACAAGGTAATACGAACAGAGAAAAAGGAAAATACCAATCATACAAATATACACACATAAACAACAGAGGTAAACATCAGAGAGCGGAGAATGGGGTTAAACCAAAGTAGAAAAAGTAAGGGAATTATCAAATATAGGGTATTTCCACATTCAGCAGAAACACATTTTGGTGTGTAAATATGTAATTTGTAAATGTAATAAGATTAAGTCTGTAATTAACATTCCTTCACCAATTTTAAATTCTTGACATGCAGTCTGCAGCTCAATCAAGATTCAGATTTCTCTCTTATGGAATTGTTTCTCCCAGTAATATAGGCCAATATGTAGCTCATGGTCTTGCAGTCTTCCCTGTTCATATATCAGCTTCTACCTGCACTAATTTTTTCTTGACATTAAGAGAAGCATAAAATATAGATCACATGAAGTAATTATCCCCCTCTACTCCTCCTTGGTCAGGCCTTATCTGGAACACTGTGCCCAGTTCTGGCTGCTACATTTTAAAAAAGACAGAAAAACTGGAGCAAGTTCAGAGAAGAACGTCCAGGATGGTGAGCGGACTGCAAAGTATGTCCTATGAGGAACGGTTAAAGGATCTGGGAATGTTTAGCTTGCAAAAAAGAAAGCTATCAGGAGACTTAATAGCTGTCTACAAATATCTGAAGGAATTTCACAGTGTAGAGGGATCATCATTATTCTCATTTGCACATTGAAACATGAGAATGAGAAGCAATGGAATGAAACTGAAAGGGAGAAAATGCAGATTAGATATTAGAAAAAACTTTTTGACAGTTAGGGTGATGAATGAGTGGAACAGGCTGCCACGAGAGGTGGTGAGTTATCTTTCGATGGAAGTCTTCAAACAGAGGCTGGACAGACATCTGTCTGGGATGATTTAGTGAATCCTGCATTGAGCTAATGTTGGACATGATGACCCTGGAGGTCCCTTCCAACTCTAAAATTCTCGAATTCTATGTGTGCCTATTATCTGTAGCTTTTTGTCTATGCACGCTGAGATTTTTTCTCGCATCTTCACTGTTGATGTTTGTAAAAAAACCCTCTCCACTGTTATCTGTAACACGAAGAGAAGGGAATGGAGAGCAGACAGACCCTTGAGGTGCAGGAGTGCTGACACATTATTAGTTTTACAAATGTACTTAGCTGGATAAAGGACTTAAAGACCATCCATAACACCAAAGATACCAGGAAATTTTGAATGAACACTATTTAGAAGGTTGAAAAACTTTGCATTTAGGAGGCAAATGAACAATAAAAAAAATAACAATAGTGTGCATAGCCTTTAAGTGAAGTTCTATTTTTTACACAAAGAAATCATATCTATTTGTGGTTTTATTTTGTAATGGAAGTCAGTAAAGTGACATATTACACCTTACGCTGTACTTTGGAAATTATTTGAATAACTTCTAGCATTTTGTTTTAATATAATATATCCATATTTTATCTAAGCACTTAACCGTGAAATGTAATGTTGTACTTCTGCCATACTTTTGTACTCGTTTGGCAGCCAATATGTTCATTTGTCATGTATAAAGTATATTTTGCCAAATCTGGATATGTAAGGGGCATAATATAGATTTTAACATTTCAAACTAAATTCTAAAAAAGTGATCTGGTTGAATTATTACAATGAAGTTTAGAAAAGGACTATTCTAACTTGTAAAGTACTTTGCCAGCTGACATTGAGAATCATTTTTAACCTTCTTTTAACCCATACATTCAGTAATTACTGCTGTTATCATTTGACAGCTGACAGTATGAGAGCAGAGTAATGAATATGATAAAATCTCCGAAAAGAAATATGAAAGAATTCCAATCAATGTCTGACACTGAAGATTCAATTAGAAATATTCATAAACCGACTACTTTCATTAAACATGCAATTAGATTTTAACTCTTGGACTATAAACTACAGGAGAGGTGCAGGAGGCATTGAACCAAGATTCTTTAGAATTATGTACGGAACTTGAGCTCTCTTGTCCAGCAAGTAGATAAAACCACGTGCTGTATAAGATAAATTTAGATAAGATAAATAAGATAATTGTTACAAAATAACACATGAATCATGCTTTATGTGATTTAGTGGTATATTCTTTTGGGTTTTAAATTGGTGGCTCAGTGGTTAGCACAGAAGCCTTTGCAGAGCTGGGTCCTGGGTTCAAATCTGACCAAGGACAACATTTGCAAGGAATTTTGTATATTCTAGCAAAGTTTGTGTGGCTTTCCTCTGGGTTCTCCGTTTTACTCCCACACTTCAAAAATGTACTAATAGCGAATTTATATTGTGATCTTCAAAGTAGACAGTGGTGATAATGTCTGTAAAGAGCTATTGGATTAATGGCTCTATATAAGTTAGGAAAATATAATGAAATAGTCAGCCGAGTTCAGCGAATGAAAGACACATGATGCTTACTTCCCTTCAAAATCGGCAGATGTCCAGCAGTGCCATCAGTTTAGAACTGGCAGCAACCAGGGGGACCCAGGTATATCCATTTACTGTTCAGAGAAGTCTGTCCAGAAGTTATTTTCATGGAAGACTTGGATATCTCTTCTGATAATTTTCATGAAAGACTTGCAGACGAACATGGAAACAATGTCAAGTGACTCAACTGTGCATGAAAGCATAGGAACAAGGAAAATGTCAGCAATTGCTCTGGATCGATGAATCAAAATTTTAAATATTTGGCTGTAACATAAAGCTGTTTGTCTCTGAAGGTCTGAAGAACTTATTTGAAATGTAGATTGTGAGCTCCAAAGGATACAGTGATGGTGAAAAATATGGATGTAAAAGGAAAATATGATGTAATGATCAGCCGAGTGCAGTGAATGTAGATTGTAAGCTTCAATGGAGACAGTGATGGTGACTGTAAAGTGAAGTGGAATTCATGGTGCTGTACAAGTAAGGAAAATAAATTGGTGAAAAAGCTCTGCCTGACATACTCATGATGGACAATAGTGGTTCATAATCTACTAGCATAAATACAGTCATCAAGCATGTTTCTGCTCATCGAGGAAGGGTTTTTTTCTGAGAGGAAGTATAGTATTAAATGCTAGCTGAGTGATTGATGAACTAGCCAAACACAAAATGGTTATGACACACTAGATGGTAGCCCGATTCTAACGCATCGGGTACTCTAGAAAATGTATGTAGTTTATTTATGAAGATTTTAGAATAATACATTGAATACACACGATTCGGCCGGCCGCGACCAATTAGCGAAGCGTGGTTCAAGTCCCGCCGGACTGTGCCTTTCGCTGATTGTTCGCGGCCGGTCACGTAGTATATAGCACAGCCACATAGTATATAACAGCCCACGTAGTAAATAGCACAGCCACTGTCACGGGAAACTTAGGTGTTTAGGTAGGCAAGAGCTAATAACCCGGGCCCCTGCGATTTCCCTCAACTCTGGGAAACCCTGACTGACCCTTCTCCCAGAGTTTACACTGATGGTGTGCATGTCTGGGCCTCCATCCTCACCCCTCACATCTTATGAGGTTGTACGCCCCCCTGAGGTCAAGCTTGGTAAACCACTTAGCACCTGCCACCTGGTTGAACAAATCTGGTATCAGTGTCATAGGGTATGGATCACGAACCGTAATCTGGTTCAACTCCCTGAAATCCAGACACGGGCGTAGTCCGCCATCTTTCTTCTTAACAAAGAAGAACCCCGCTGCCACAGGTGAAGATGAAGGCCTGATGTGCCCTTTGCTCAAACTGTCAGCAATGTAATCCTTTAACGCTTGTCTCTCCGGACCGGAGATGTTAAACATCCTTGCTTTAGGCAATTTGGCCCCTGGTTTAAACCTGATAGTACAGTCATAGGAGCGATGTGTGTTATGAACTATACTTTTGGGCTCCCTCTTGTGGTCACTCGCGGTATGGCTCTTGGATTCTCTTTCCTCAGGTTGGTAGTCACCTGTTCGTTAAGACTCTGGGTGTTTCTATTTAAACTTCCTGGAGTCTTAGTCCATTGCCTGGCATCCATGTAATCAGTCCTTGTCTGGTTGCTCTTGTCTACTGGTCCTGATTTTTGCAACATAAGCTAAGTCTTGCTTTCTTGTTTTTTGTTTATTTGTATTATTCTGTTTTTTGTCCAGCTTGTTCATAATGTGATTCCTGATTTTGCTGGAAGCTCTTAGGGGGCTGATATTCTCCCCCCATACCGTTAGTCGGTACGGGGGTTCTTGGATATTCAGCGTGGATATTTTAGTAGGGTTTTTCGCTGACCACATAAGTCCGCTTTCTATATTTCTGCTATTATTTAGTGGGCCTCTCTTTGCTGAATCTAGTTCATACTTACGTTTGTCCTTTCCTCTTACCTCACCGTTATTATTTGTTGGGGGCCTGTATCTACTTTGGGGTATCTTTCTCTGGAGGCAAGTGAGGTCTGTATTTTCTCTGAAAGGGTTAGTTAGATCTCCGGCTGGCGCGAGACGTCTAGAACCAACGTAGGCATGTTCCCCGGCTGCTATTATTTGTGGGCTAGGATCAGGTATGTGGTCAGCTCAGTTACCACCTCCCTAAGAGCTAGTTTTTATGTTTGCAGACTTTGCTGAAGACCCTGAGATCCTCTGCCATTAGGATCACAACAGTATGCCAGGCCACTGAATAGTTAATGCATTGCAGAAGTGGGATTAAAAGAAAAAAGAAGTTCTGAGTTTTTTTGTTTTTTTTTCTTCCTTCCCCTTTACCTCTGAATGGCTTGAAACTCTGCTGCAGACATGAATGTGCAAACTCTGATTACTAGTGTGGATCAGCTTGCTGCTCGGGTGCAGAGCATTCAGAATTCTGTTATTTGCAGTCCTATGTCAGAGCCTAAGATTCCTATTCCTGAGCTGTTCTCTGGAGATCGATTTAAATTTAGGAATTTTAGGAATAATTGTAAATTGTTTCTATCTTTGAGACCTCGTTCGTCTGGAGACTCAGCTCAGCAAGTTAAAATTGTTATCTCCTTCTTGCGGGGCGACCCTCAGGATTGGGCTTTCTCATTGGCGCCAGGAGATCCGGCATTGGCGAATATTGATGCGTTTTTTCTGGCGCTCGGATTGCTTTATGAGGAGCCCAATCTTGAAATTCAGGCAGAGAAGGCTTTGCTGGCTATTTCTCAGGGCCAGGATGAAGCCGAAGTGTATTGCCAAAAATTTCGGAAATGGTCCGTGCTTACTCAGTGGAATGAGTGTGCTCTGGCCGCAAATTTCAGAAATGGCCTTTCTGAAGCCATTAAGAATGTGATGGTGGGCTTTCCCATTCCTACAAGTCTGAATGATTCTATGACGCTGGCCATTCAGATTGATCAGCGTTTGCGGGAGCGCAAATCCGCTAATCCTTTGGCGGTGTTGTCTGAACAGACGCCTGATTTAATGCAATGTGATAGAATTCAGACTAGAACTGAACGGCAAAATCATAGACGTCAGAATGGGTTGTGTTTTACTGTGGTGATTCTACACATGTTATATCAGCATGCTCTAAAGCATGCTTAGTCCTGTCACCGTTGGTAACTTGCAGCCTAAATTTATTTTGTCTGTGACTTTAATTTGCTCATTGTCTTCCTACCCTGTTATGGCGTTTGTGGATTCAGGCGCTGCCCTGAGTCTTATGGACTTGTCGTTTGCCAGGCGCTGTGGTTTTGTCCTGGAGCCTTTAGAAAATCCTATTCCTCTTAGAGGAATTGATGCTACGCCATTGGCGGAGAATAAACCGCAGTATTGGACACAAGTGACCATGTGCATGACTCCTGAACATCGGGAGGTGATTCGTTTTCTTGTTCTGCATAAAATGCATGATTTGGTCGTTTTGGGTCTGCCATGGTTACAGGCTCATAATCCTGTTCTGGATTGGAGGGCTATGTCTGTGTCAAGTTGGGGTTGTCAGGGAATTCATTGCGATTCCCCGTCGGTGTCTATTGCTTCCTCCACTCCTTCAGAAGTTCCTGAGTTTTTGCTTGACTATCAGGATGTGTTCAGTGAGTCCAGGTCCAGTGCTCTTCCTCCTCATAGGGACTGTGACTGCGCTATAGATTTGATTCCTGGTAGCAAGTTTCCTAAGGGACGATTATTTAATCTGTCGGTACCTGAGCATGCCGCGATGCGTTCTTATATAAAGGAGTCTTTGGAGAAAGGACATATTTGTCCATCATCTTCCCCTCTTGGTGCGGGATTCTTTTTTGTGGCCAAGAAAGACGGATCTTTGAGACCTTGTATAGACTATCGGCTTCTGAATAAAATCACGGTTAAATTTCAGTACCCTCTGCCACTATTGTCGGACTTGTTTGCTCGGATTAAGGGTGCCTGTTGGTTCACCAAGATAGATCTTCGTGGTGCGTACAACCTTGTGCGCATTAGGCAGGGAGATGAATGGAAAACTGCATTTAATACGCCCGAAGGTCATTTTGAGTACTTGGTGATGCCTTTTGGGCTCTCTAATGCTCCTTCAGTGTTTCAATCCTGTATGCATGACATCTTCCGGAAGTATCTAGATAAATTTGTGATTGTTTATCTGGATGACATTTTAGTTTTTTCTGATGATTGGGATTCTCATGTAAAGCAGGTCAGGATGGTGTTTCAGGTTTTGCGTGATAATGCTTTGTTTGTGAAGGGCTCAAAGTGTCTCTTTGGAGTGCAGAAGGTTTCCTTTTTGGGTTTTATCTTTTCCCCTTCTGCTGTGGAGATGGACCCAGTCAAGGTCCGAGCTATTCATGATTGGACTCAACCCACGTCTGTTAAGAGTCTTCAGAAGTTTTTGGGTTTTGCTAATTTCTACCGTCGTTTTATTGCTAACTTTTCTAGCGTTGTTAAACCTCTGACGGATATGACCAAGAAAGGTTCTGATGTCGCTAATTGGGCTCCTGTGGCCATTGAGGCCTTCCGGGAGCTGAAGCGCCGGTTTACTTTGGCGCCTGTTTTGTGCCAGCCTGATGTCTCACTTCCCTTTCAGGTTGAAGTGGATGCTTCTGAGATTGGTGCAGGAGCTGTTTTGTCGCAGAGAGGCTCTGGTTGCTCTATGATGAAACAATGTGCTTTCTTTTCCAGGAAGTTTTCGCCGGCTGAGCGGAACTATGATGTTGGTAATCGGGAGTTGTTGGCCATGAAGTGGGCATTTGAGGAGTGGCGTCATTGGCTCGAGGGAGCTAAGCATCGTGTGGTGGTCTTGACTGATCACAAGAACCTGATGTATCTCGAGTCTGCTAAACGCCTGAATCCTAGACAGGCTCGTTGGTCATTGTTTTTCTCCCATTTTGACTTTGTGGTCTCTTACCTGCCTGGTTCAAAAAATGTGAAGGCTGATGCTCTCTCTAGGAGCTTTGTGCCTGATTCTCCTGGAGTCTCAGAGCCGGCTGGTATTCTTAAAGAGGGAGTGATTTTGTCGGCCATTTCTCCTGATTTGCGACGTGTGTTGCAGAGATTTCAGGCTGGTAGACCTGACTCTTGTCCACCTGATAGACTGTTTGTTCCTGATAAATGGACCAGCAGAGTTATTTCCGAGGTTCATTCCTCGGTGTTGGCAGGGCATCCTGGGATTTTTGGTACCAGAGATTTGGTGGCTAGGTCCTTTTGGTGGCCTTCCTTGTCACGGGATGTGCGTGCTTTTGTGCAGTCCTGTGGGACTTGTGCTCGGGCTAAGCCTTGCTGTTCTTGTGCCAGCGGGTTGCTTTTGCCCTTGCCCGTCCCGAAGAGGCCTTGGACACACATTTCCATGGATTTCATTTCAGATCTTCCGGTGTCTCAGGGAATGTCTGTCATCTGGGTGGTGTGTGATCGTTTTTCTAAGATGGTCCATTTGGTGCCCTTGCCTAAATTGCCTTCCTCTTCCGATCTGGTTCCTTTGTTTTTTCAGAATGTGGTTCGTTTGCACGGCATTCCTGAGAATATCATGTCCGATAGAGGATCCCAGTTTGTGTCCAGATTCTGGCGATCTTTTTGTGCTAAGATGGGCATTAGTGTTGAGCGATACTTTCCGATATCGGAAAGTATCGGTATCGGAAAGTATCGGCCGATACCGTCACAGTATCGGAATCCAATCCGATACCGATACCCGATCCCAATGCAAGTCAATGGGACGAAAATATCGGAATTAAAATAAACCCTTTATACACTTGTAGGTTCATTCTACATGAAGGAAAACAACTAAGAATATTGTAGGATGTATTGGGGGACGTGGCGGAGATATTAAAGGGACAGAGGTTTAGCCCAATGTAATAGAATAGCAGGATTTTTTATTTTTTTTTATGAAGTTCGGCGTTAGAAAGAATTTGACTATGTTTTTTTTTTTTTTTTTATGTCAGATATTGATGTTTCACTACTTCCACGCCCTTCACCTTCTTTTTTACTTCTCCCACGCTTTCTTCTTAATTATCCTCATCATCAGCTTCTTTGACATCAACTTCTTCACCTTATTCATCTTCTTCTTCATCTTCTACCTATTATTTTTTGGGTTACATTGTTCATATTCTTTTTATTTTACTATTATCTTCATCATATTCAACTTCTTCATCATATTCTTATTTGTGACAGGCATTCCCGTAGTTGTTATCTATAAAAGTTTGAAGATTACACCTTCCGTTCTGCCTGTCACAAAACAGTTACATTTGTCCGCGTTCAGTTTGGCCTGCAGCATCAGGCTTTATCCAGGGGCACCACGAGGAGGAACGGACTCACCCCCATACACTGCTTAGTCTTCTTCTGCTTATAATTTAGATAATATTTTTTGCTCTGATATCACTGGTCAACAGCATTTTTGGTGCCAAAGATATTTCATCGAATTTAGGGTATTTTTGGGGTGCTGATTCTGAATATGTCATCAGTTTTGCCAGATTGGCTCAAGTTTTTGAGATTTTTGGTATCTTATTTATAGCACTTGTTGGTAAATGCGACGCATCATCTCATTAATTTCTTTGGATTAGTACTTGAACTGAGCAGTTCTCAATATAGTTTTGTGTTAATTAGTGTTCTAAAAGTTTGTTCATAGCTTGATTTTTGCACTAACTTTATGTTTTTGTCTGTTTTCCAGTGAAAAGCATGAACTCATCAAGAAGAAGTTGTCTTAACGATCCAGACTCATTCTGTTACATTTGTGGTGAATACACACTGCCAAAACATAGAAGAAATATAACAGACTTCGTAAAAAAAAGTGTATTTTGCCTATTTTGGGGTTATGCTTGGGGACCAAGACAAGTTTTGGGCACCACACATAGTGTGCAAAGCATGTATCGAATTATTACGAAAATGGAGCAAAGGACAAAGAAAAAGCTTCAAATTTGGTGTTCCAATGGTGTGGAGAGAGCCAAAAAATCATCATGATGACTGTTATTTCTGTGCAGTGCAAGTGCAAGGATTCAATAAGCATAAGAAACGAAAATGGGAGTAACATGGAATCTGCAAGAAGGCCTGTCCCTCATTGTGAAGATGTGCCTGTACCTGTGTTTACCATAAATAACAGTCATCATGATGATTTTTTGGCTCTCTCCACACCATTGGAACACCAAATTTGAAGCTTTTTCTTTGTCCTTTGCTCCATTTTCGTAATAATTCGATACATGCTTTGCACACTATGTGTGGTGCCCAAAACTTGTCTTGGTCCCCAAGCATAACCCCAAAATAGGCAAAATACACTTTTTTTACGAAGTCTGTTATGTTTCTTCTATGTTTTGGCAGTGTGTATTCACCACAAATGTAACAGAATGAGTCTGGATCGTTAAGACAACTTCTTCTTGATGAGTTCATGCTTTTCACTGGAAAACAGACAACAACATAAAGTTAGTGCAAAAATCAAGCTATGAACAAACTTTTAGAACACTAATTAACACAAAACTATATTGAGAACTGCTCAGTTCAAGTACTAATCCAAAGAAATTAATGAGATGATGCGTCGCATTTACCAACAAGTGCTATAAATAAGATACCAAAAATGTCAAAAACTTGAGCCAATCTGGCAAAACTGATAGCATATTCAGAATCAGCACCCCAAAAAATACCCCAAATTCATTAAAATATTTTGGACACCAGAAAAAAATTTTTTTTTGTTGACCTGTGTATTTAGTGTTATGCTTAATGTTCTTCTGCTCTTTGTTCTGCAGCCTCTTGTTCTTCTGCTTCTCGGTCTTCCAGGTCGTCGTCGTCTCCAGGGTCGTCGTCTCCGGGGTCGTCGTCATCGGGGTGGTCTTCAGGGTCGTCGTCTCCGGGGTCGTCGTCATCGGGGTGGTCTTCGGGGTCATCGTCTCCAGGGTCGTCGTCATCACGGTGGTTGTCGTCTCTGGTGTCGTCGTCATCTTAGGGGTGGTCTTCTGGGTCATTGTGTTTAGTCTCTTGAACTTGGAAATGTAGCAGAAGGTACAAGAAGGCTGAGAAAATGCCGAGAACCAGCTGATGGAACTGGAACTCGGATGGCTACCCGAAGGTCCAAGAGCCAATGGAACTACCGAGGACCAGCTGACGTTACTGGAACCCGGTTACTAAGCAGGAGGTACCTGTGCTGAAAGCACTACCAAGGACCACCTGACGTTGGTGGAACTCGGATACCCAGAGGGAGGCACCTAAGCCAAAGGCTCTGCCCGGAACCAGCTGACGGTACTGGAACCAGGATGGGGAGCAGAAGGTACAAGAGCAAAAGACACTGCCGAGAACCAGCTGACGGTGCTGGAACCCGGATGGGTAGCCGAAGGTCCAAGAGCCAATGGAACTACCGAGGACCAGCTGACGTTACTGGAACCCGGTTACTAAGCAGGAGGTACCCGTGCCTGAAAGCACTACCAAGGACCACCTGACGTTGGTGGAACTCGGATACCAAAGGGAGGCACCTAAGCCAAAGGCTCTGCCCGGAACCAGCTGACGGTACTGGAACCAGGATGGGGAGCAGAAGGTACAAGAGCAAGTGTCTGCGTGGCTTTTGCAGGACACGATGCCGGCTGCACAGCAGGGGAACAGCTGGCGGTGCTGGACCCCACTGACACATTGGCGAGGTGTTTTTCTCTGTGCAGCTAGCACATCTGGGCCCCAACTGGCGGTTTGTTAGAGCCCAGGGTCAGCAGGAGGAGGAGCAGGAGGAGGAGGAGCAGGGGGAGGGGAGTGTAGGCCGAAGCCTGCACTGGCGGCAGCTTTGGGTCTGTTGTGTCTGCGTGGCTTTTGCAGGACACGTTGCCGGCTACACAGCAGGGGAACAGCTGGCGGTGCTGGACCCCACTGACACATTGGCGAGGTGTTTGGCTCTGTGCAGCCAGCACTTCCGGACAGCAACTAGCGTTGTTGGAGCCCGGGCTCTGCAGGTGGAGCAGAGTGTAGGCCGAAGCCTAATTGAACCGATTTCAAAAGTCACCTTTAACCCCCCCTCAGGGGTTACAAAGTAGAAGAGCCACAGCTTATGCAGCAGCAGTGCTGCGCAAGTCAAAGGTTGCTCTTGTAATTTTTCTCCTTGCACACGCTGAATGGAACACGTATAACATTCAGCCCTTTATACAGTCAAACTGTGTAATGGAGGCGCGAGTTCCCTTTGTAATGAGACGCAGCACAGGTGTCAAGAATCCCACCTTGGTGCTGGGTGCAGCCTCCCGAGCATTGTTATTTGCTGTACAGGAGTCTGCGCTGTCGTGTTATCCCCTGGCCTAGCGCCGTTAGCGCTGCCCATCTTCTGGCATCATGTAATGTCGGCCGGTGCGGTTCGCGATGACCATGAATCCCAGCCCCGCAGTGTCTTAACATTGTTAAAACACTGCGGGGCTGGGATTCAGGGCCTGGCGCAGCACATATGTTGGCCTCTCACACTCGGGTCCTTACACCCGCTTCAGACTGTGCGGCGTCATCTGATCCCTTATCGCATGCCACGGCCATGAAGCCGCACAGTCCGAAGAAGGCGGAAGGAGAGGAGGGACAGGCGAACTGATGCACTGATCCTGCCCATGAATCACACCCTCGCAGTCCCAATAAATAAGACACCGAGGGGCGTTGTGTGGGTCAGGGCGGCCGCAGAGGCGCAGCCAGCCAAACAATGATGCCAGAAGACGGGCAGCGCTACCAAGGGGGTTGCAGCGTGTCATTACAAAGGAAAGTCACACCACCGGGACGGTTAAATGGTCACACAGAGGACACATTTCAGACGTGTTTTCAGTTCCACATGTGCGAGGAGAATACGTTTCTGAGCCACCTTGCACACATGCAGCATTACCGCTGTACAAGGTGGCTGGATAACGTAAAAACGCCTGGGGGAGGGGGGACAGGTTCCCTTCAATTTCAGTTCTTGTGTCTGCGTGGCTTTTGCAGGACACGTTGCCGGCTGCACAGCAGGGGAACAGCTGGCGGTGCTGGACCCCACTGACACATTGGCTGGTGTTTTTCTCTGTGCAGCTAGCACATCTGGGCCCCAACTGGCGGTGTGTTAGAGCCCAGGGACAGCAGGAGGAGGAGCAGGAGGAGGAGGAGCAGGGGGAGGGGAGTGTAGGCCGAAGCCTGCACTGGCGGCAGCTTTGGGTCTGTTGTGTCTGCGTGGCTTTTGCAGGACACGTTGCCGGCTACACAGCAGGGGAACAGCTGGCGGTGCTGGACCCCACTGACACATTGGCGAGGTGTTTGGCTCTGTGCAGCCAGCACTTCCGGACAGCAACTAGCGTTGTTGGAGCCCGGGCTCTGCAGGTGGAGCAGAGTGTAGGCCGAAGCCTAATTGAACCGATTTCAAAAGTCACCTTTAACCCCCCCTCAGGGGTTACAAAGTAGAAGAGCCACAGCTTATGCAGCAGCAGTGCTGCGCAAGTCAAAGGTTGCTCTTGTAATTTTTCTCCTTGCACACGCTGAATGGAACACGTATAACATTCAGCCCTTTATACAGTCAAACTGTGTAATGGAGGCGCGAGTTCCCTTTGTAATGAGACGCAGCACAGGTGTCAAGAATCCCACCTTGGTGCTGGGTGCAGCCTCCCGAGCGTTGTTATTTGCTGTACAGGAGTCTGCGCTGTCGTGTTATCCCCTGGCCTAGCGCCGTTAGCGCTGCCCATCTTCTGGCATCATGTAATGTCGGCCGGTGCGGTTCGCGATGACCATGAATCCCAGCCCCGCAGTGTCTTAACATTGTTAAAACACTGCGGGGCTGGGATTCAGGGCCTGGCGCAGCACATATGTTGGCCTCTCACACTCGGGTCCTTACACCCGCTTCAGACTGTGCGGCGTCATCTGATCCCTTATCGCATGCCACGGCCATGAAGCCGCACAGTCCGAAGAAGGCGGAAGGAGAGGAGGGACAGGCGAACTGATGCACTGATCCTGCCCATGAATCACACCCTCGCAGTCCCAATAAATAAGACACCGAGGGGCGTTGTGTGGGTCAGGGCGGCCGCAGAGGCGCAGCCAGCCAAACAATGATGCCAGAAGACGGGCAGCGCTACCAAGGGGGTTGCAGCGTGTCATTACAAAGGAAAGTCACACCACCGGGACGGTTAAATGGTCACACAGAGGACACATTTCAGACGTGTTTTCAGTTCCACATGTGCGAGGAGAATACGTTTCTGAGCCACCTTGCACACATGCAGCATTACCGCTGTACAAGGTGGCTGGATAACGTAAAAACGCCTGGGGGAGGGGGGACAGGTTCCCTTCAATTTCAGTTCTTGTGTCTGCGTGGCTTTTGCAGGACACGTTGCCGGCTGCACAGCAGGGGAACAGCTGGCGGTGCTGGACCCCACTGACACATTGGCTGGTGTTTTTCTCTGTGCAGCTAGCACATCTGGGCCCCAACTGGCGGTGTGTTAGAGCCCAGGGACAGCAGGAGGAGGAGCAGGAGGAGGAGGAGCAGGGGGAGGGGAGTGTAGGCCGAAGCCTGCACTGGCGGCAGCTTTGGGTCTGTTGTGTCTGCGTGGCTTTTGCAGGACACGTTGCCGGCTACACAGCAGGGGAACAGCTGGCGGTGCTGGACCCCACTGACACATTGGCGAGGTGTTTGGCTCTGTGCAGCCAGCACTTCCGGACAGCAACTAGCGTTGTTGGAGCCCGGGCTCTGCAGGTGGAGCAGAGTGTAGGCCGAAGCCTAATTGAACCGATTTCAAAAGTCACCTTTAACCCCCCCTCAGGGGTTACAAAGTAGAAGAGCCACAGCTTATGCAGCAGCAGTGCTGCGCAAGTCAAAGGTTGCTCTTGTAATTTTTCTCCTTGCACACGCTGAATGGAACACGTATAACATTCAGCCCTTTATACAGTCAAACTGTGTAATGGAGGCGCGAGTTCCCTTTGTAATGAGA